>NW_026112027.1:115000-252604 GCF_024679095.1 Eriocheir sinensis | reverse complement strand
TAAAACACACACACACACAGTCAGTCACACACACACACAGACACACACACACACACACACACACACACACACACACACGTACATCAGCGTGTTCTTAATTTTCAAGTCACATAATAGGCTAAGTCACCACGCGTTGCATTTATTTTTTACTAGTCGTTAGCATTATAATTATACTTATTATGGCACCTTTCACTTCTGGGTTTATTAGCCCACTGGTGTAGATGTGGCAGCGTGGAATGTTGATCTTTTGCAGAGCGTTTCGTAATTGGCCTGGCCGACGATATTTGTTTATTGATATATGTAATTTTTTAGAGAATGAAAAGGGCGCGTAGCAGAGATGACGGGAGAGAGAGAAACAGTACGACGAAGAGAATGGAAGAAAACAGGTACAAGAGATGACGGCAGGAAGAGAAACAGCACGATCGAAGAGACCGGCAAAAGTGATGACAAGAGATGACGGAAGAGAAATATAATGACGAAGAGACGGGAAGAAAGAGGCAAGAAGATGATGACAGAAGAAATGAGAAGGAGACCAAGAAAGGCATGACAAAGAGGATGAGGACAGGAAGAGAAACAGCACGACAGAAGAGACCGGAAGAAAGGCAGGACAAGAGATGATTTACAGGAAGAGAAACAGCACGACGAAGAGACTTCGGAAGAAAGGCAGCGGCAAGAGAAAGATGACGACAGGAAGAGAAAGTCAGCACGACAGAAGAGACCGGAAAGAAAGGCAGGAGCAAAGAGATGACGACAGGAAGAAGAAACAGTAATGGACGAAGAGAATGGATATTAAAGAGGCAGGACAAGAGATGACGACAGGAAGAGAAAAGCTAGCACGACAGCAAAATAGGTCGTTGAAAGCCGGAGAAAAGGAAGAGAGAGAGAGAGAGAGAGAGGAGAGGAGAGAGAAAGAGATATACAAAAATAGGTCGTTAGAAATGGCACCGGAGAGAGAGAGAGAGAGAGAGAGAGAGAGAGAGAGAGAGAGAGAGGAGAGAGGTGAGAGAGAGAGGGAATGTATGGGGGAGTAGATAGATTGATAGATGGTAATAACTCATGAATATCAACTGGTTAGAAAATCATTACATAAGCACGTGCCTGTTAAGAGTGGTCTCTCCAAAACTGACTGGAGGGAATCAGAAATTGTGTCAAGGAGGGAAACGCATGCCAGGCAGCCAAAAACACTCGGCGGCTCTTGCCCATGACTCAGACAACGCAGCTTTTTGTGCTGCTCACGCAGTTTACGATTATTTTAATATCCCAGACTCGACAAGCGCAGCCTTTATTGCCGTCACGGGTGTTTACGATTATTTACTAATATTCCTGCGTGTGGAGTTGTCCTGCACCGAGTCACGTCTGGGTTCCGCCTCCCGCCTCGAGCAGTGCTGGGGGGGCATCAGGGGGGCTTAGGTTTCCTAACTGAGCGCCGCGAGGCTCAGGGAGTTCCAGCAGGGCGTCTTGGCTCCCTCAGGGCGTCCATGGCGGTGCCGGAGAACCCGAGTGTCCAGGGGCGTGGGGAGGGAGTGCCCAGTGCTGCAATGTTGGTACATGGTCAGGTCTTTTCTGGGGAATTGAAGGGAGGACTCGTTCGTATCAGCACGGCACCAAGGAAGGGCGATTACAGGAATTGACTCTGACATAAGGATATACAGATGACACAAGTATCGAATATAAGGAAAATACACTAAAGAGAACATCAAGAATAGGATAATACCAGGAGAGGAATTCCAGGAAGCTAGAAAAGATGGGAAGCACACCCTTGAAAAAAATAGGAAAAATGAGACAAAAACACATACAAGAATCCATCAAGAGGCCTTTGGTGCCGTGGGGAGTTAGTACAGGTAAGAGCCTTCTGGGGTGAAGAAAGACTAAGCTGGTGGCAAGATGCATGCACCAGGTGGAGGGCGATGCAGGTGCTCCTACCACCACTCCAGCACACGACAAATGAAGAAAAAATGACGCCGGAGACAGGATAATACAGAAATACAAATACATATTATTCAGCAAAACGAAATGTAACTAGGATTAAGGACTTTTTGGTGTGGTATGTTGAGTATGGGTGAGCCTTCTCTGGGGTAGATGAGAACTCAGCTGTGGCAAAGATGCCGCGTCACGAAAAGGCGATGTAGATACTCTTCTACACAACACCAGTGCTCACTGGGAAGTAATGGGAAAAAAGTAGCACAGGAGTCAGGGTAATACATACATAAAGTATTACCACGAAAAAGAAAACAACATCGACCAAGAGAGCAACAAATAACAATGAACAACGTAAAATATATAAATAAAAATCTAAGCACCCGGGCGTTTGGTGTGGTATTGGTACAGGCGAGAGCTTCTCTGGGGCAGAAGGGCTCGTCTGTAACGAGGTACCGGCAGCACCAAGAGAAGCTGATATATAAGCAACTTACCAGGTAAAGAAAATGAAGAACCTTGAAAGAACACAAGGAAATACAGTAACAAGAACAGCAGGAAAAAGATAAGATGATAAAACAACATTTGAATAAGGAAAAAGTCATTATCTGCATTTCGGCTCCAAGTAACATCAAGAAAATGACGAGTATTAAATCTCTTGCAAGGTGGAGAAAAGGCTCACCCGGACCAAAGGACATCCACCAAAGAGGAGGATGCCGAATATAACAACAACAAGATAAGAAAATCGTATGAAAAAGCGGAAAAAAGCCTAAAGAAAACATCAAAAGAAAGAAAAGAAAAAGAAAAAAAGGAAAGAAAGAAAAGAAAAAGAAAAGATAAAGTAATAAATAAATAAATAATTCAATAAATAAATAACCATACACAAATTAACTATTTAACCAGCTCCTTCACTAATTAACTTTTGATGTTCCATTAAAGAGAAGAGAGAGCTGTTGAACAGACAATAAAATTAAGAGGAAGGAGATAAAGTTTAACTAAAACACCTAAACATTTCATGAAGAACAGAAGGAAATGAAGGTCACCCTAAACACACTGGCATGTTTCATGTTATCTTATACAGGTAACTCTTGATTTACGCGAGTTTGTTTTACTCGTTTTTTAAATAACGCGGGGTCCAAAATCCAAATAGATGTTTAATTTACACGTGTTTTCCATTTATACGCGATATTTTACGGAGCGGCCACCATGTCTCACGCAACTGGACTCACACGGCGCCGCGACCACACAGCTAAGCTCAGTTCTTCCCGCACCACTTGAACAACAATACAGTACCCACGCTGCCACGCTACTCAACGATAGGGGTGGGCAGGTAATGGTACCAGTACCGGTACTAACGGTACCAGCTATACGGTACGGTACCGGTACCAGACTGCTCGATACCGGTACCAATACTAGCCAGGCGCTCATGCTGTCCCTTATTTCTTTCTCAGACGAGTGAGGCTGAGACTGAGTGCTTGATCGGATATTCTCTCTCTCTCTCTCTCTCTCTCTCTCTCTCTCTCTCTCTCTCTCTCTCTCTCTCTCTCTCTCTCTCTCTCTCTCTCTTCACTGAATGTATAGCGCACACCTTTTTCACATAAAAAAAAGCCTGAAAGTTTAGCCCTGCGCGTTATATGCCGAATGTACAAATTTTTAATGATTTTTTCTTCTTTTGAGTGTTTTTAATGGTCCGTGTTTCGTCTTATCCAATAAGAACTGCAAACGTACCTTTATTATTGTTAATGATCCTTCATAGTCCATAGCTGTCTTATAATATGTTACCATAGAATACAGGGCGATCAAATAACTACTATACAAAAATTAAATCGGTGGAAGCTCGCCCATGCCTTGCCGTTATCCCGTTTTCCCGTCGGGCGCCATTTGTATGATCTTGATCCTGATGTCACAGGTGGCTTATGATTGTATGACTAAGGAGCAGTACAAGCTACATACAAAAAATCATATTGGAAAAAATATCCATGTTTTCATTATTAATTATTAATATTATTGAGAATAATGGTGTAAATAAGATATCAGATACTGTACATCATGAGTCTTGTACGAGGAGTTATTTCACGCCCGGCCGCCATTTGCATTGTTTACAAACCACACAACCACACCCACACAACAAACAGCTGCATGCCGCGTGTCACCAGAACCGCGTGAGTTGTGTCTTGCCTAGTTGTCTGTCATAACCTACGAGTGACGGTGAGAATAAAATGCTCTTTGTGATTTCAGAAGCTGTACATAGTCAGTATGTACGAGGAGATATTTCTCGCAACACCAGCCCGGCTGCCATTTGTATTGTTTGAAAACCACACGACCACACCCAAACAACAAACAGCTGCATGCTGCGTGTCACCAGAACCGTGTAAAATTGTGTCTTGCCTAGTTGTCTGTCATAACCTACGAGTGATGGTGAGAATAATATGCTTATTATGATATCAGAAGCTGTGCATCAGTATGTACGGGGATGTATTTCTCACAACACCAGCCCGACCGCCATTTTCATTGCTTTACTCAAGGACACTTGTCAATTCAAGCAGTAAAGATTACACCAAAAATATATAAATTTCGGGAAACTGTACATTGTCAATGTTCTTTAACCCGAACATATTTCTAAGCATTTTAAGAACTTTTTTTTCAAAGTTTGAGGTGCGCGTTATACGCCGCAAAATACGGTATTTATTTTTCGACAGAAACCTACCTCTTGTTTGATTTACATTGTTTTTGATTTACGCAACTTCTTCAAGAACGCAATACTCGCGTAAATCGAGAGTTACCTGTAATGCTTAGCCCTTGACGACAGAAAACTCTCTCTCTCTCTCTCTCTCTCTCTCTCTCTCTCTCTCTCTCTCTCTCTCTCTCTATGTTTATGAATATATATATATATATATATATATATATATATATATATATATATATATATATATATATATATATATATATATATATATATATATATATATATATAATATGCATTCCATCTCGTTTGTCATGTAAACCTGTTTTGTATGTGTGCATTATTAAAGCAATATTTATACCCTGCCCACACACACACACACACACACACACACACACACACACACGGCAACCCACCCACCCACCCACCCACCCGCACACACATACACACACACACACGCCAGCCCACTCACACACCCACCCACCCGCACACACACACACACACACACACACGCCAACCCACCCACCCACCCACCCACCCGCACACACACACACACACACACACACACACACACACACACACACACACACACACACACACACACATACCCACCCACCCACACACACATACACTCAAACACACACACACACACACACACACACACACACACACACACACACACACACACACACACACACACACACACACACACACACACACACACACACACACACACACACACACACACACACACACACACACACACACACACCCACCCACCCACACACACACACACACACACACACACACACACACACACACACACACACCCACCCACACACACACACCCACACACACACACACACCCACACACACACACACACACACACACCACACACACACACACACACACACACACACACACACACACACACACACACACACACACACACACCCACCCACCAACACACACACACACACACACACACACCCAACCTTACACACACACAAACACACACACACACACACACACCCAAACCCACACACCCACCCACCCACACACACACACACACACACACTTGCCCCCACACACACACGTCTTGAGAAATACAGCGACCGTGAAACAGTCATCAGCAATGCAAAGAAACTCAAAGGAACTGGCATCTGCACCAATGAAGATCTCTGCCCCAATTCTCAGGAAATCAAGATGAAACGACTACCTCTACTGAAGAAGGCGAGAGAAGAAGGTAACATCGCTTACTTCCGTCACACGCGATTGATCATCAATGAAAAAACTGGGCAACATTCGGCAGACCCGACACCTCGAGTCGCTGGTTCGACTCCTCACAGCTCTGGCGGGGTCGTGGCGGCGCATAGTGCTGGGACTGGGGCCACTGGAAACGCTAGTTCTGCTGCGATTGGGGTCTCCCAGACTTGTGCTTCGCATACTGCTGCTTCCCTAGCTGGTGCTCGGCCGAAGGTGCCTAGTGAGGGCGCTGACGGTGCCTCCTCTCTGCTGCTTCCTGCTGGTGCTGACGGAGTGTCGACCGAGACAAGTGGTCAAATGGGAGGAGGATTGGACATCACTTTTGTACGTACCCAGAAGGTTCTGAGACCGTAGGAAGAAATACATAAGTAAAATCACACAACACTCTCCAACTCTGATTTAACAAGTATGGTTCAAGTAATTTTATTTTCATTCATGTCATTCAAAATAGTTTATTGTTATTATACAACCAATGCTTTCACTTTTGATGCTTTTACTTATCACTTACTGATTATCATTACCTCAATCACACTTGTATTTCTTCTACCCTAACTTCTTTAACTACTCATATCACTGATACTACAGTAACAATTACTTCCACAACTGCTAACGCTACTTTTATTGTTGCTGCTAGTATTGTTGCTGCTTATGTGTCTAACATCATTTGCTCGAAAATATCCAACGGCTCAAAACGTTATATAACATTAAATATAACGTTAAATATAACGTTATATAACATTAAATAATCTCCAGCTGTTCGTATGACCGTTGTTGTTATTATGTACACTGTCACAAACCCCACATTAACACTCATTGCTTGTTCTTACTTTTGCTATCATTTTCACACCTGCCTCCATTCCAGAGACAATCACCTCTGTGATGCGCTGGGCACACACAGAGGGGTCTCTCTCCTGGAAGCAGTAATTCTTCCACGGGAAATCGGAAAAGTACATCCTCAGGTCGTCCCACCGAGCTGAAGCAAAATGTCAGAAGCATCGCCTCTTCGGTGGGTCCAGAGGATGTACAGGAGCGATAGGACAGGATACAGAAATAAGGTTATGGTCGGAGGAGCCCAACGGAGAACACAGTTTGACAGAGTAAGCAGATGGATTAGAGGTAAGGAAGAGGTCTAGAATGTTGGGCCTGTCTCCAAGACGGTCGGGAATACGAGTAGGGTGCTGAACCAACTGCTCTAGGTCGTTCAGAAGAGCAAAGTTGTAGGCTTGGCGGCGGGACGTCACCGCCGGTGCTCTTGGTGCATTATTATTAAAAAAGAACTTAGCAATGAAAGAGGAGTGGAAAGTGTGATAGTGGAAAATAACAAAAGGAGAGCACACACACACACACACTCACATACACACACACCAGCAGGACAGGCTGGCGCAAAAGACTTCATGGGGACGCGAGGCGCGCATTTCAAAACGTTAATACGAGGAACACACTAGTAAAAGATTAATAATGCCGTGGCGGCTGCTTTCTTTTGTATTGTGTGTGGAAAGGATAACAACTCATGTAAGGGGAGGATGAGGAGGAGGAGCTGTGATATTCCCCACACACAAATCACTCATTAACAGTGTGCGACGTGGCCTTATATCAACCATGCAAGGAGACCCTTATGGTGTAAGCCAGAAGCCTCCTTAGTGTGTCCACGGGGGACACTGTGGCCGAGGGTGGAGCCATGGAGGTGTTCTTTACACTATTACCTCCACGATCCCTTCACCATGACTTGAAAACACAATATCTTTTTTTAACAATTTTTCATGCTTTTGTGCTCTCTCTCTCTCTCTCTCTCTCTCTCTCTCTCTCTCTCTCTCTCTCTCTCTCTCTCTCTCTCTCTCTCTCTCTCTCTCTCTCTCTCTCTCACACACACACACACACACACACACACACACACACACACACACACACACACACACACACACACACACACACACACACAGGAGTTATCTTGGATTATTTATTCCACTCTTGTAAGTCTTTTTCTTCAAGTCTGGTGATCAAGCCATCTCCACCACACCACAACCATTTCTCTCCCTAAAAACGTGTAACCAACCCCTCTCAGTAACTGGTGCCTGACCTGTATGTTGCATTTCCTCCATTTACTAGTTAATATACCTCTAGCATTGACATGCATGATTGTCTAACACGGTTGGTTGACGTCGAGTCAAATATTGACTATTATATTAGCAATACTTCCTTCTGTTTTCTCGTAGTGAGTTTTGATCATATCTAAAACGTTCTACACAGAAGTCTGTACATCCTTCTGCATCAAAAGTAAGACCAGGGTCAATATATAATGACTATTATACAGAGGAAGTGTGAGGGATCAAGGCGGGTGTGGAACATTTCATCTCAGCTTCTACGGAATAAAGACAAGGAAATGCTGGTGTTTTTCTATGAAAACCTGTACATACATCCTTAGTGCATATACTGCACCAGTTGGATAACTAAAAAACATATGATATGTGGAAGAAACAAGGCAGACAAGCTCACTTACTCCCACGATCTTGGAGCGAGAAGACCACCGGCTAAGCTCCTCCCCCTCCCCCCATGCTTCACCTCACAGTGAAGAGTGACCCGCTGAGGGCCACTCCATGTATTATTCTTCCAAGTAACAACCGTTCGAAAACATGTTTCCCGGCGGAAACGGGGTGCCAGAGCTATTGACTGATTGGGGAGGCGGTGGCTGAGTGGATAGCGTGACGGCGCCGCGTCCATGACGACGCAGGTTCGCGCCTCGCCCGGTGATACCAATTAATTAAGCTGGGATTTTTCAGTTACCGCCGAGTGGCCTAATACCCACATGCTGTCCAGAAAACAACCCATCAACCCGTACTCAAGATTTCCACATGAAGGGGGAAATACGGATTGCTGAACTGGTTGAAAGGGGAAATGACCAAAAAGGTTTGGAACCACTGGTCTAGTCGTGGAAGTCGGTTGATTCGAACTTCAATTACGAAGGGTGACAGTTCGGTAAGGCAGAAACATATCCTATATACTGCGCATCAAACCACTGAGATAAAGAAAAACTATACATGCGTCTAGTGTTTGGCTAAGACCTGTGATTATAGCGTTTCCAAGTTTTGTGTGAATGACATTGCCTACAAGCATACAGTCATCACGTGGAAGCGGAATATGGTAGCCAGGATGGGTCTCAGAAATTCAAATGGGATCGCCCGCCAGCTCCCTTGACGTAAAACTATACTGTAGGCCTTTCGGAGCGAGGAGACATGTGTATTGGATTGGTTTGGCTTTGCCCAGTATTGCCTCACCAAGTCCCCTCCTCTGACTGTCCTTAGCAAGGAGAGTCTTTATTCTCCTTGGTCTTAGCCTCTCAAAGTCTGCCGCAATGCTACCTCCCTCGCCATCCCTTTCCGTAATTTTCATATGCACAGTCCTTCTTAACCTGCCAACTGCATGCCTCCACCTTTCCTGCGGCTCGCTGCTCAAGACCTTCTACTCGAGCCCATCCCTATCCCTGTGTCGTTCAGATCAGGGATAAGGTCTAAGAGACCTTAGTCAAAATTTCTGATACAAGACTTAATCAGTATCTTAACTCGTTCATCACTTTCACTAGTAAACTCTGAACAGTCTTCCTTTTTATGTATTTCAACCTTCCTGAGGCTTCATTTTCTTCTAGAGGGGAGATATTAGGGCACCTCTCGATCTAATTTTGAAATCTCTGTTTTATAATTTACTTTATTCTTAGGAACAGTAGGCGTGCGGAATTTTTTTTTTAATAATACCTAACCTTTTTCTACCCCTTGGTCTGTCTCCTTATACTGTAAAAAGACACACAGACACACAGGCAGACCCCCAAAAAGAAAGGAAAAAAAGTAAAGGACAGACCGGCAAAACGTGTAATGCATGTCTTCTGGTTGGGTCACAGAATTACAGCATCTCAAAGGTGGCCGCCGTTACATAACCACTGAACAGGCGTCGCTTGTCTACTCGTAAGCGGCGATTACCGGGGAGACAAAAGGAAATGCCGAGAAAAATGTGATTGTGATCTTCCAGCGATGGAAAGGAATGCCGATTTTGTTTTTTGGGGAAAATATTTTCCAGATGATTATAACTGGAAGAAAACTGACAAGCAGACCCAGATATGCACGATTACGGTTTTCGGGCATTGCAAGCATCGTGACCTGCTTGTTGGTATTTGAAATGTGGCACGGTGCCCGAAATGCCGTACAACATGAATGATGCCAGAACATGAAAGACAAAAACCGGAGTGTTGTGGCAGAAAATGTACACATGCAATTCTAAATTCATGGAGGACGATATCAATTCCTAGCATATTTATCCTTCCCAAACCCTGCCGGCACTTTCCTTCACGAACATGAACGCTGCTTCTGATGCGTATTGTTATCTGCCACCACTCTGGACGAGCCACAACACTGGGATATGCAAGACACGATAATGATAATGATATTGAGAAAAATGTAATTGTACAGAAGACAGTCACACGTTTATGCTGGGAGGAAAATATTTCGTCAAACATTTCAGAAAAGATGATAAGTGTGGGAAAGTTGCCTCCTGTGCTTTGCTTTGGTCTGTATCTGCTCCACCTGTCACGTACACACCCACCCCTTGTGACCACGTGCCGGCTGGTCGTGTTAGCATGGACTTTGGAGTGCCGGAGGAAAGATGTAACTTAATTAACTTTGCATGTGCACTGTTGATATGTGTGTGTGTGTGTGTGTGTGTGTGTGTGTGTGTGTGTGTGTGTGTGCAGCACAGGCGCGTTTATATCATAATTATTCTGATCCGTACAATATTATATAATATCATGTGCTATTATAGGGATACAATTGACCTTTATTAAAAGAAAAGGCATAAAACCATAATATAGTATTTTTAGTGATATTTGAAAGCACTTGTTTTCTCTAGCACTGTCTGGAACAATTAAGTGATACATTACAAAGGGTAACAGTATGAGAAGTAAGGAAGGACATGATTCCTGGCCAAACTGATATGCTGCAGCAGCAGAAGCAGAATAATAATAATAATAAGAAGAAGAATAAGAAGAATAAGAATAAGAATAAGAATAATAATAATAATAATAATAATAATAAGAAGAAGAAGAAGAAGGAGACTAAGAAGAAGAAGAAGAAGATGAAGGAGACTAAGAAGAAGAAGAAGATGATGAAGGAGACTAAGAAGAAGAAGAAGAAGATGAAGGAGACTAAGAAGAAGAAGAAGAAGATGAAGGAGACTAAGAAGAAGAAGAAGATGAAGGAGACTAAGAAGAAGAAGATGAAGGAGACTAAGAAGAAGAAGAAGATGAAGGAGACTAAGAAGAAGAAGAAGAAAAAGAAGAAAAATAAAAATAAAAATAAAAAGAAGAAGAAGAAGAAGAAGAAGAAAAAGAAGAAAACAAAAGAAAAGGATCGAAGAAGTAGCAGCAGCAACAGCAATAGTCGTAGTGGTAGTAGTAGTAGTAGTTGTAGAAGAAGTAGCTAGTAGTAGTAGTAGTAGTAGTAGTAGTAGTAGTAGTAGTAGTAGTAGTATAATCAGTAGTAGTAGTACTAGTGATGGTAGTATGTATTAGTATTAGTAGTAGTAGTAGTGGTAGTAGAATTAGTAGTAGTAGTACTAGTGATAGTAGTATGTAGTAGTAGTAGTAGTAGTAGTAGGAGGAGGAGAAGGAGGCCTAGTTGTTGTTGCCGACATACTGGTGGTAAGTAGCAATAGCAGTTGAAGTAGCAGAGTGCGTAGGACAACAAAAACATCTACAACAAAACTAGGACAATCACTCTGGTGAAAAAAAACCAAGGACGAAAAAAAAGGATAAAACCTCCTCAGGACAAAATTACAAAAATCTCTAGACTCCCCAAGAGGACAACCCCTCCCAGAACAAATAACATGCGATAATTTCAAATAATACTTTTTTTACTATTTTAATTAGGTCAACAGTTTTTCGTTCTCAAAATACGCAGAGACCGCTAAGTAATCACTTCAGTTTGTGAAGCGTATCAAGCATTTTTCGTAAATAATTACTTAACAAATCTAAGCAAATCAAGCATCGCCTAATGGTGGGGGGTCATACCATTACATCTTCCTCAAAACCTTCCTCTTCCTCTTCCTTCAAACAGTGTCCCCTTTCTGTTGGATACTATAAAGCTGGCGTCACACAGGGCAAATTTCTGCCAAAATGTTGCTCGTTTTTGTTGGTGATAATCACCAACCAACAATGTTGTGCGTCACACTGTGACCCTGAACACTGTTGTGTTGACGCCGCGCTCCAACGACAACAAACACCACGCCAGCATCTCTCCAGCCACTTTACCATGAATCGGAAGGATATTGAGGATTTAGAAGATTGTGCTGCTGCATTGCACATAATGATGCATGTGCTACGACTGCAGAAACGCCAGAAGAGGCATTGGGGGCGTCCATGGCTAGTTTGTTAAACTTTGTTTATACCTCGCGCCAGGCACAGACTCCACCCCGGGCGGGGCCGGGGCCGGGGTTGCCAGATTCTTTTGACGATAAGTAGCCTACTTACACATAAGTAGCCTACTCACACATAAAAAAAAGTAGCGGATTTCAACATGAAGTAGCCCAACACATTTCAGAATTACTCAAAATTTAAGTAGCAAGAAGTGGATTAAAAAGTTAAGTAGCGTATAGCCTTCATAAGTCGCCCAATCCGCTACTTTTCGCCCAATCTGACAACCTCATGGCCCCGGCGCCGGGCGGCGGTGACCCACCATACAGTCAGTTGAGTGTTATAAATAACTTTACACAGTGGACAAGTAAATCACAAACGCATACTTGCCCATGTACGTTTTTTTGGAGTTTTACCGTTGACAATTTGAGTAAATATGTACGATGATTGATTTTCAATTTACATTTACAACTTATAGCACGAATGTCATTTGACCCCGTTTCCTCCCAACCAGTCTGACGTCACATATGTTGTCCATTCTTCCCGACCCGCCAGATCTTGTTGGTTGTTGTTCGTTTTGCCAAACAGCCAACAAAAACGACCAACATGTTGGGCGAAATTTGCCCTGTGCTTAACTTGACCTCGACCCCTTCACTCGCTAGAGCTTCAATCGTCCAGTTGGGTTGGTAGCCTCTGCAAACACCTTTACATGGAAATCTTGATAATTGAAGCATTTTACATACATTGGTGTGATTATTCTTTGGTGATTATACCAAATAAAATGGTTGTTTGAATGGTAAATATATAGGTATAATTGCATACATAGGGTGAGTGATAAGATTGGTATCCTTGCGCGGCCCACGCTTCCATCCCTCCACCGCTCCACGCACACAGCCATTGCCGACTTGCCGTCTCGATTATAAAGAAGGCCTGACAGCTTGCTGGATTCTTTGCCGATGAGTCATCCAACTAAGGGCGAGTGTGTCCCGCACTCTCCAATAAAATGTTATTTTTTTTTTGTTATAATGCATATCTTTGTGGAAAATAATTTATTTCTGTGATAAATAAAAGTTTTCCAACATTAATATCTTATAAACATCATCAAGTTAGACATCAAAAAGAGGAAATAAATAATATATAGTATAAGGAGAGGGAGAAATATTCACATAAAAAATCATATAAATACATTGACAGTCGTAACAAAGTAGACTCCTATTATTTTGATTTGTCACCGTTTCTAAATATCTTTGACATTCAGAACGCTGTCGTTACAGTTACTATATTCAAGAAGCTGATCCACCATCCCGATACTAGGCAACTCAGTCACCTGCTGGTGGCTGAGTGGTTAGCGTGACGGCCCCGCGTTCAGGAGCTCCAGGAGGGACACGGGTTCGAATCCTGGCCGCCGCATAGCTTAGGTTTTTCAGTCACCGCCGAGTGGCCTAAGACTACCCACATGCTGGCCTGAAGACCACCCATCAACCTGGGCTCTAGATAACCTCTCCAAAGAGAGGCTCAAAGATGAGTTCCGGGGGGCAGCATGAACCAACACAAGATGGCGCCACTATAAACACTCGCCTGCGCCAGAACGGGCTGGGCCGACCATCAGGCCCCACCGGGAAGAAGCCTTGGGCCGACCATCATGCCCCACCGGGAAGAAGCCTACCGGCGCAAAAGGCCAAGACGTAAATAAAAAAAATAAAAATACAAGTTACTTAGTTACTTATTAGTTCTTAGGTCCTCCTTCTCAGTACTTCTGTACTTCACACCATTCACATAGTTACTTCAAAGTGCACACTTACACACTTCACCCTGAACCTAGGTGTTTTTCTGTTCTTTTCTTCCCCTGACTTTCCTTTTCTATGCCCTTTTGTTAGTTTCCACTATTACACTTTTCACTTCCTGATTTCGGTATCTCCTGTGCCATGTAAGCATGCTTTCTTCTTTTGACCTGTAACGCTTTGTAGCGCTCCGTATGTCCTCCTCAACACTTCTATACATCATATCATGCATTTAGTCACTTCACAGTGCACACTTATACAATACATTTCACCCTGAACCAAGGTGTTTTTTTATGTTCTTTTCTTTCCCTGACTTTGTTTTGCTATGCCCTTTTGTTAATTAATTAACAGCTTCCACTATTACAGGGTTGTAGCAGCCCCCCCTCACTCGTAGTTGCCAGATATCAGGTGACTGAGTTGCCTAGTATCAGCATGGAGGATCGGCTTGTTGAATATAGTAATTGTAACGACGGCGTTATGAAGACTGTCAGAAAATATGTTTAGAAACGGTGACAAATCAAACTAGCAGGAGTACCCAGCTGCGACTGTCAATGTATTGATGTGATTTTTATGTGAATATTTCTCCCTCTCCTTATAATATATCTGATTCATTTATCTTTTTTATGTCTAATTTGATGATGTTTATAAGATATTAATGTTGGAAAACCTTTATTTATCACATCAAAAATATATTTTCCACAAAGATAATCATTAAAAAAAAAAAAATTATTGGAGAGCACGGGACATACTCAGCCTTACTTGGATGACTCATAATTTGAGCTGCCAGGCCTTCTCTATAATCGAAACAGCAATGACACAGCCTAGCTACCACTTCTCTGCCCCTCGCTACCATCCCGTCAAACAAGGAGCCATTAGAAAAGCGATCGAGCCCCATCGGAGCTATAGCAAAAGACTACCTGCTTGAGTTTATCAAGCAAGTGTGTTGACACGACAAGGGATAAAAATCATGATACATCCCTAAAGTCTTAAACAACATTTTAAATAATTTATTAAATAAACTTTTGTCGATTCATATTAGATCACATACTTTTGTTATAATTCCTGGAACATTTACTACTATATTAATGCGAGAAATGGAGAATTGACGCACAAAATATGCGAAGGGGCTGACGAAGATGTGCCTATCGCTATCCCTTGCCAGATTCCAACAATTTCGCCCTCCAACACCTTCCCTTCCGCTCCGGAGGGAACCCTTCGAATAATGTGGTAGAAGAAAATGGCCGAAAAAACTCTACAGTCGAAGAGGTTGTCTTGTTGGTGGTAGCGAGTGTTCTAAGTGCTAATCGGTTCACGGATAGAGAAAGTCATATCCGCCAGGGTTACTTTATTGGACAAAACTTACAGAGCTCATCACGACAAGGACAACACATATGATAGGTGTTTGTTTGTGTATGCGTTTGTGTGAATGTTGTTTGTGTAGGTTAACATTTAAGTGTTGGTGTATATGTGGAACAATGTGTACGAGTGGACGACAAGAGGACGTGGACGGACAGTAGAAGATAAACAAGTAACAAGAGATAAACAATTAGACGCACAAGAAACAACGAGACGGGTGCACGAACGAAAACATTGACACAAAATAAGAATGAACAATGAGTCTATACTGCAACGCCCCATTTTCCGTTTTCACTGGAAGAGAGCACGCGACTGCTTGAGCAGTGGCTGCTACAGTCTTATGGTACGACCCTTATTTGGCGTTGCTTTGAGCCCTCGACCCCTCCTCATCTAACCAAATACAGCTTCGACACCTCTTTCAATCTTACTTTTTGCCTCGCCTTCCCCAGCAATCCCTGGCTGGTGGCCTGACTGTGCCACAGCATTTTGGTGACTCAGGCAGACAAGAAAATCAAGAGAAAAATTGAAATGTTTTGACGATTACTTCATTATTACACTTCAACTATATTTTTCTTCTAGTTAAATCCGTATTGAATGGCATTAAAGTCTGAAGCATAAAATAGATTCTTATAGAGTTTTTTGTCCAATTTTGCACTTTAACTGAGATGGTATTGTGCCTTTTGTCGTAAAGGGATTTCCTCCAAATGGAATTTTGTTTGGATCCCTGTAGGAATAGTATTATTTCCCTTGACACACGTGTATATTTCCTTTGCCCTCACCCGTCAGTCCTCATTACCGAAAATAGGTGATGTGTGCGTGAGAAAGCACCTGCTGGTAATCGTCGTATAGTGTGGAGGAGATAATGGCAAAGCTCCTCCTCGAAGTGTATATAAAGGATGGTTCCCGGAGGTCATCATCCTTACCTTCTTTAGCCTTCACCAGTACAGCATCTCTATCATCAGCTACAACCTCAAAGTCATGATCTACTACCCTCTTCTGTTCCTCCTTGGTGAGCAACAACACTTTTAAGAATTGACATCAATCTGTAGCTGACGTCATGGAAGTACTCTCGTTCCTATGCTAAGCTGGTCTTGACGCAGCTCTGTCTCTCTCCCCAGGAACCTTGGTCGCGGATGCGGCGACGGTGAATGGGACCGCTGGTAAGTGTGTGTGTGTGTGTGTGTGTGTGTGTGTGTGTGTGTAATTCACCACGGCCAGATCGCGAATTGAACTCGTAATCGCCAGCAGGTACCCTCCCAGAGCAGGTGCTCATTTAGTCGATCTTTGGGTACTGCCAGGACCTCCCTCCCCCCTTGCGTAAGGGGGGACAGTAACCACTCCTGGTCAACTGAAAGAATACAGCCTGAGCGGGCTCGAACCGACGCCCTGTCAGACCGAGAAGCCTGGCAGCGCAGCGCTCTCCCAGTTGCGCCGCGAAGAGGTGTGTGTGTGTGTGTGTGTGTGTGTGTGTGTGTGTGTGTGTGTGTGTGTTTTACAACAAAGGATACGGCTCAAGGGCAACAAAAAGAATGAAAAAAAAAATCACGCAACTCGCTGCTCTCATAACAGATAAGAGTAAAGAATAACCAAAAGAGATGTCAAGTTCGGGTGGAGAGGTGTAGAGTTTACCAGTATAGGGGATGAAAGAATGGAGATACTGGATAACTCTTGCATAAGGGGTTTGGACAGTATAGGGCAGGGTCCAGAAAATACCAGGTCTGATCAAGGAGCGACCAAAATTCATACGGACAGCGCATACAGTGACGTCACTAGGTGCCGGCGAGGGTCCAAGGGTGTGTTCCGGCCAGTCTGTGCTCTAATGTATATCTTTGTGAAAAATATATATTTTCTGTGATAAATAAAGGATTTCCAACATTAATATCTTATAAACATCATCAAATTATACATAAAAAGAGGGACTTAATAAAATATAGAATAAGGAGAGAGAGAAATATTCACATAAAAATCATATAAATACATTGACAATCGTAACAGAGTAGACCATTTTCCTTTCTGACCGTTCTATTTCTGCCGTGGCAGACGGTCACTGTTCTTCCCCTAAATCTATTAACAGTGGTGTCCCACAGGGTTCTGTCCTATCTCCCACTCTTTTTCTGCTGTTCATTGATGATCTTCTTTCCAAAACGAACTGTCCTATCCATTCCTACGCCGATGATTCCACTCTGCATTATTCAACTTCTTTTAATAGAAGACCCACCCTTCAGGAACTTAACGACTCAAGGCTGGAGGCTGCAGAACGCTTAGCCTCAGCCCTTACTATTATTTCCGATTGGGGCAAGAAGAACCTGGTGCCTTCAACGCCTCAAAAACACAGTTTCTCCACCTATCTACTCGACACAATCTTCCAAACAACTATCCCCTATTCTTTGACAACACCCAGCTATCACTTTCCTCAACACTAAACATCCTCGGTCTATCCTTAACTCAAAATCTCAACTGGAAACTTCATATCTCATCTCTTACTAAATCAGCTTCCTCGAGGCTGGGCGTTCTGTATCGTCTCCGCCAGTTCTTCTCCCCTGCACAGTTGCTGTCCATATACAGGGGCCTTGTCCGCCCTCGTATGGAGTATGCATCTCATGTGTGGGGGGGCTCCACTCACACAGCTCTTCTGGACAGAGTGGAGGCTAAGGCTCTTCGTCTCATCAGCTCTCCTCCTCATACTGATAGTCTTCTACCTCTTAAATTCAGCCGCAATGTTGCCTCTATCTTCTATAGATATTTCCACGCTGACTGCTCTGCTTAACTTGCTCACTGCATGCCGCCCACCTCCCGCGGCCCCTCTGCACTCGACTTTCTACTCATTCTCATCCCTATACTGTCCAAACCCCTTATGCAAGAGTTAACCAGCATCTTCACTCTTTCATCCCTCACGCTGGTAAACTCTGGAACAATCTTCCTTCATCTGTATTTCCTCCTGCCTACGACTTGAACTCTTTCAAGAGGAGGGTATCAGGACACCTCTCCTCCCGAAATTAACCTCTGATTTTGGACACTCCTTTAACCTCTGTTCGGGAACAGTGAGTAGCGGGCCTTTTTTTCTTTTTTTTTCTTTGCGCCCTTGAGCTGTCTCCTTAGCTGTAAAAAAAAAAAAAAAAAAAAAAGACTCCTATTATTTTGATTTGTCACCGTTTCTAAACATCTCTATTTGGCATTCATAACGCTGTCGTTACAATTACTATATTCAACAAGCCGATCCTCTTTCCCGATAATAGGCAACTCAGTCACATGGTATCTATCAACTACGAGTGAGGGCGGGCTGCTACGACCCTGTTATAGTGGACACTATTAACAAAAGGGCATAGAAAAGCAGTCAGGGGAAGAAAAGAACAGAAAAAAATCCACCTTGGTTCAGAATGAAATGTGTAAGTGTGCACTGAGAGGTGACTCAGTGCTGGAGTAGGTAGGAAGACACCTACCGAGCGGGCGCAAGCCACTCCCGGTGAGGTATATATGGGAGGTGAGAAGGGAGCTGAAGCCCTCCAAAGACCCTTCCCATGTCCTCACTAACCGTTTCCCTATTGTCTCACCAACACCGGAGAGTAGTTCAGCATGCTCTCTAAAGACAGATCCTCTCTCTATCCACACCACACTGCATTTACAGAACATATACACCTTTTCCCAAAATTAAAATTTCAAAATGGCGCACATACAACAAGCCTCGGAGTCCCCGACTGGGGGGGGGGACCACAAATTCCCCCAGGGAGGACTCCCCTTCTGGCTGCCGACCCAAGAGGTGTCTTGATAACTCCTCGAACCTCTTTCTTCTCAATTTCTGCAACATTCGCGGTCTTCGCTCTAATTTTTATTCTGTGGAACATCATCTCTCCTCCTCTAAACCTCACCTTCTCTTCCTTACCGAAACACAGGTTTCTGAGGCTACTGACAGCAATCTCTACTCTGTTCCCTCCTACTATCTCTATCCTAAATTTCAATCCAAAGCTGGATGTTGCGCCTACGTGCGCAACGACATCACTTGCTCTCGTGCCCACGACCTTGACTCCTCTGAATTTTCCACCATCTGGTTAAGACTTCACTGTCATTCTATTACTAAATACATCTGTGCTGTTTATCTCTCACCTAACTCTACCAACTATGTAAAATTCTTTGACTATTTGAATTCTAAAGTGGAGCACATCTTGACCCACTCTCCCTTCGCTGAAATCTCCATCCTAGGAGATTTCAATGTTCACCACCAGCTTTGGCTTCCATCCTCTTTCACTGACCATCCTGGTGAACAAGCCTACAACTTTGCTATCCTCAACGACCTAGAGCAGTTGGTCCAGCACCCTACACGTATTCCCGACCGTCTTGGAGATCGGCCCAACATTCTAGACCTCTTCCTTACCTCAAACCCTTCTGCTTATTCTGTCAAACTGTTCTCTCCGTTGGGCTCCTCCGATCACAATCTTATTTCTGCATCCTGTCCTATCGCTCCTGTACACCCTTTGGACCCACCGAAGAGGCGATGCTTCTGGCATTTTGCTTCAGCTCGGTGGGACGACCTGAGGATGTACTTTTCCGATTTCCCGTGGAATGATTATTGCTTCCAGGATAGAGACCTCTGTGTGTGCTCAGCGCATCACACAGGTGAATGTCTCTGGAATGGAGGCATACATTCCTCGTTCTTTCTCTACCTCACGCTAAAAGCCTTGGTTTAATCATGCTTGTTCTCGTGCTGTCAATGATAGAGAGGTAGCTCACAAAAGGTACCAGAGCCTTCAAACTAATGCTAATTATGAACTTTACATTTCTGCCCGAAATCGTGCCAAATCTATTCTCCGACTAACCAAAATTCTTTCATTAATATAAAATGTCAAAACCTTGCTTTCTAGCTCTTCCCGTGACTTCTGGCATCTAGCCAAAACATCTCCTCCAATTTCACTTCTTCATCTTCCTCCACTCAGTCCTGACGGCAGCACCGCCGTCTCATCTATCTCTAAGGCTGAACTCTTCTCTCAAACTGTCTCTAAAAACTACACTCTGGACGATTCTGGGCATATTCCTCCTACTCATCCCCCTCTGACTTCTTTATGCCTGTTATTAAGATTCTTATGAATGATGTTTTCTCTGCCCTATCTGGCCTTAATCCTCAGAAGACTTATGGACCTGATGGAGTGCCTCCTATTGTCTTTAAAAACTGTGCTTCCGTGCTGACATCCTGCCTGGTCAAACTCTTTCGCCTCTGCCTGTCAACATATACCTTTCCTTCCGGCTGGAAGTATGCCTTCATACAGCCTGTACCTAAGAAGGGTGACCGCTCCAATCCCTCAAACTACCGTCCTATTGCTTTACTTTCTTGTTCTAAAGCTTTTGAATCAATCCTTAACCGGAAGATTCAAAAGCACCTTTCCACTTCTGACCTTCTATCTGATCGCCAGTATGGGTTCCGCAAGGGGCGTTCTACTGGTGATCTCCTAGCCTTCTTAACTGACTCTTGGTCATCCTCTCTTAGCCGTTTCGGTGAAACTTTTGCTATTGCGCTGGACATATCAAAAGCTTTTGATAGGGTCTGGCACAAATCTTTGCTTTCTAAACTACCCTCCTACGGTTTCTATCCTTCTCTCTGTACCTTTATCTCCAGTTTCCTTTCTGACCGTTCTATTTCTGCCGTGGTAGACGGTCACTGTTCTTCCCCTAAATCTATTAACAGTGGTGTCCCACAGGGTTCTGTCCTATCTCCCACTCTTTTTCTGTAGTACATTGATGATCTTCTTTCCAAAACGAACTGTCCTATCCATTCCTACGCCGATGATTCCACTTTGCATTATTCAACTTCTTTTAATAGAAGACCCACCCTTCAGGAACTTAACGACTCAAGGCTGGAGGCTGCAGAACGCTTAGCCTCAGCCCTTACTATTATTTCCGATTGGGGCAAGAAGAACCTGGTGTCCTTCAACGCCTCAAAAACACAGTTTCTCCACCTATCCACTCGACACAATCTTCCAAACAACTATCCCCTATTCTTTGACAACACCCACCTATCACCTTCCTCAACACTAAACATCCTCGGTCTATCCTTAACTCAAAATGTCAACTGGAAACTTCATATCTCATCTCTTACCAAATCAGCTTCCTCGAGGCTGGGCGTTCTGTACCGTCTCCGCCAGTTCTTCTCCCCTGCACAGTTGCTGTCCATATACAGGGGCCTTGTCCGCCCTCGTATGGAGTATGCATCTCATGTGTGGGCTCCACTCACACAGCTCTTCTGGACAGAGTGGAGGCTAAGGCTCTTCGTCTCATCAGCTCTCCTCCTCATACTGATAGTCTTCTACCTCTTAAATTCCGCCGCAATGTTGCCTCTCTTTCTATCTTCTATCGATATTTCCACGCTGACTGCTCTTCTGAACTTGCTAACTGCATGCCTCCCCCCCGCCCGCGGCCCCGCTGCACTCGACTTTCTACTCATGCTCATCCCTATACTGTCCAAACCCCTTATGCAAGAGTTAACCAGCATCTTCACTCTTTCATCCCTCACGCTGGTAAACTCTGGAACAATCTTCCTTCATCTGTATTTCCTCCTGCCTACGACTTGAACTCTTTCAAGAGGAGGGTATCAGGACACCTCTCCTCCCGAAATTAACCTCTGATTTTGGACACTCCTTTAACATCTGTTCGGGAGCAGTGAGTAGCGGGCCTTTTTTTCTTTTTTTTTCTTTGCGCCCTTGAGCTGTCTCCTTAGCAGTAAAAGAAAAAAAAAATGGAGTGAAGTATAGAAGTGATGAAAAGGAGGACATAAGAAGCGCGGGACATACTCGCCTTTACTTGAATGACTCATCGGCAAAGAATCCAGCAAGCTGTCAGGTATCATCATCATCATTTCATCGACGCATGCTCCTAGGAGCTCCCACCAGGGGATTGCCACGGCAGAAGAGCTTCCAACTTTCTCTATCTAGACACTCCCTCCTTGCCTGCTTAAAGTTTCTCAAAGATCTATCCCCCCTCTCCCTAACGCACTCTTGCACCCTATCCCTCCATTTCACTGGAGGTCGTCCTCTAGGATTCCCTCCCTCTATCTCATTCACATACACCCTTCTGGTCATCTTAATCTCCTCCATTCGCTCCATATGGCCAAACCACTTTAAAGTCTGTCGCTTCACTTCTTCCATCACTCCACACTTCTTCCCTTCACCCCTGTGACACATTCCAAAACGCTCGTACACTCTTTCATTACTCAATCCATCCATTCTACTCACACCACAAGCACTCCTCAAATAACTCATTTCCACTGCCTGCACTCAAGATCTCTGACTTTCATTCCAGGCCCACGTTTCACTTGGTTGGTACTATTATTGTATTTCTCAAATCCCTCTTTTCCTCCATGCTCACACTTCTGCCATTCATGATTCGTCCCAAAGACCCTACCACCCTTCTTCCTTGCAAAACCCTTTCTCCTATCTCTCCCTCCGTACCACCATGCTTACACATAACTGATCCAAGGTACTTAAACTCATTGACCTCCTCCATTTCTTCGCCATTCAAAATTATTTTGCTTTCTTTTTCACATTCAATTCCCACTCTATATGGGTATACAATATCTACAACCTCACTTATACTTCGCTCACAAACCATCACTTTACTTTTGTTGACATTTACTTTCAGCTTTCTCCTGTTACAGACACTATCAAAAACACTGCCCAAATTTTGTAGGTCACTTTCATTTTCTGCAATGAGCACTGTGTCATCAGCAAACAGTATCGAACTCAGTACCCACTTCCTTCCCTCATCGAACATTCTTACTCCAACTTCTCCAACTTTGCCCTTAATTCCTCTAATAACACCACCCATATAAATATTGAATAACCATTGTGACATGACGCACCCTTGTCTTAAGCCCACTTTTATCTCAAAATGTTCACTTGTTTCTCCAGTAATTTTGACACATGCAGATGCATCCTCATAGACAGACTTTATTGCACTAAGCAGTTTTCCTCCCATACCATAAAACTTTAAAACATCCCACGATGCAATCCAATCGACTCTGTCATAAGCTTTTTCCAAATCCATGAAGGCAGCGTATAGTTTCTTTCCTTTTGCTACTATTTTTTCCACTATCATCCTGAAGGCAAATATCTGATCCACACATCCTCTTCCCTTCCTGAAGCCTCCTTGTTCTTCACAGATTTTCTCTTCTGTAAGTCTTTGCATCCTCTCTATTATGACTTCCATATACCTTTCCGGGTTTACTCAGGAGACTTATACCTCTATAACTCCCACATCCCCCTCACCAGCCCTTCCCCTTGTAAACTGGGACAATGATGGCTTTCGTCCAGTATGCTGGCACCCCCCCCCCTCTCATGCTACTTCACATATCTTGACCATCCATTCAACGACTACATCTCCTTCACACTTCAACATTTCTACTGTGATTCCATCAATTCCTGCTGCCTTTCACTTTTTTTTATCTTTTTATGGCCTGATTTACTTCTTCATATGTTATACTTCTTTCATTATATACTCCTCCTCCTCTACCTCTACTCAAAACTGCTGCTGTTACAGCTGCTGGATGTCCATCCTCAAAATTCATTAAGTTTTTGAAATATTCACTCCATCTCTCTTTTACAGCTTCCCCGTCTTTCAACATCTTTCCATTCTCATCCATGACTTAAGGCCTTCTCTGTAATCAAGACGGCAATGGTTCAGGCCGCCCATGGCGTTTAGTAATAACTCATTTTGTTGTGGTTGGGTGTAACAGTAGCAATCGCTGGATTACTTACATCATTAATATGGTAATATGCTGCAAGAGAGAGAGAGAGAGAGAGAGAGAGAGAGAGAGAGAGAGAGAGAGAGAATCACCCTCACCAGCCCTTCCCCTTGTAAACTGGGACAATGATGGCTTTCGTCCAGTCTGCTGGCACCACCCCCCCCCCTCTCATGCTACTTCACATATCTTGACCATCCATTCAACGACTACATCTCCTTCACACTTCAACATTTCTGCGGTGATTCCATCAATTCCTGCTGCCTTTCAATTTTTTTTTATCTTTTTATGGCCTGATTTACTTCTTCATATGTTATACTTCTTTCATTATATACTCCTCCTCTACCTCTACTCAAAACTGCTGCTGTTACAGCTGCTGGATGTCCATCCTCAAAATTCATTCAGTTTTTGAAATATTCACTCCATCTCTCTTTTACAGCTTCCCCGTCTTTCAACATTTTTCCATTCTCATCCATGACTTAAGGCCTTCTCTGTAATCAAGACGGCAATGGTTCAGGCCGCCCACGGCGTTTAGTAATGCCTCATTTTGTTGTGGTTGGGTGTAACAGTAGCAATCGCTGGATTACTTACATTATTAATATGGTAATATGCTGCAAAAGAGAGAGAGAGAGAGAGAGAGAGAAACCCGAGGGAGGGGGAGGGGTGAAAGCAATGGTGTAGTGCTGACTTGCCTGATGGGCCAGCCTCCCATAACTCACTCTGCCAGTGGGGTACCTCTTTGGCCGAATGGTTAAGGAGTGGCTCTCCCGTCTCGCTGGTCGCGGGTTCGATCCCCGGCGCCGGCAGAACCTTTCCTTGTCTGGATTAATTTCTCGTGTTTCGTTACACGCAGAGGTCGTGAGTGTACCTGGGTGGCCACGCTACAATGTACACTAGATCAAATAATGCGCTGCTTTACCGACCTACGAAATTTTGTGATTTAGATGTTGAAGAATTTCATAGCGTGCTCACCCAGCGTGATGTGCCTGTGTTGAGTGCTGATGGCCATGTTGACAGATATGCCGATGAAATCGCGAGCACGCTATACGAATGCAGTAAAACAAGTTATAATGAGAATCATGGTAATGTTGTGGAGGCAATGACAAACAGATGGGACAGACTGCTCCGTGATAATGACGATAAGCGTGTATGACAAGCTATTGACTGGAGAGGAGAATGCAGAGAGACGAATGATAACAGCAGGTGTCCAGATGATGAAGAGTTTAAATTATTTTTTGATGAGTTGTTAAACCCCCCTGATGTGACTGATCTTGATGTTGATGCTTTCACCACTCCTGTGACAATTCCTATTTTAGACAGTGAAATATCAGTGGTTGAGGTGGAACACAGCATAAATAAACTCATAGTAGACAAGGCGAGCGGCCCGGATGGTTTGTGTACAGGAGTTTTTAAAGTGTTACCGATGCAGTGGCTTTTATCAAACACTACTTTATTCAATACTATTTTTATCTCAGGCAGTTACCCGTCATCGTGGCGTCTGGCAAGACTATTTACAATTTTCAAACGTGGTGACCCACTACTCCCGAGTAATTATCGCGGCATTAATGTGATGAACATAATTGCAAAGATATTTGACATGGTGCTGTGAAACCGATTGATGCAGTGGTTTTCCCCGTATAGAGACCAGGCTGGCAGCCAGCCCAAACGAGGATGCATCAAACACATTGTGACGTTAAGAATATTGCTTGACATTGACAAATTTCCGTTATTTGTGACATTTGTAGATTTCTCACAGGCGTACGACCGTGTCCCGCGTACTACACTGATGGGCGTGTTACGGCGTCTGGGGTGTGGTGCGGTAATGCTGGCTGCATTGGTCGCCATGTACCACGTCACCGACAGCGTCCTTGGCGCGGCTGTCCTCACCGCCACCTTGGGTGTGCGCCAGGGCTCCCCCACCTCTTGCATTTTGTTTGTTTTGTTTATCAATGATTTGGTCAAGCTATTAAAAGAGAATTGCGGGCGGGACGGGTTTCTGGTGTGGCTGCACACGTTGGTGCTGATGGATAACACTGTCTTGCTTTCCACGTCAAGGGAAACCATGCACCATAAGCTTTCCATACTCTGTCAGTACTGCAGTGATTATGGTGTGAAAGTAAATGCTAAGAAAACATGTTTTTTTGCTGTTAACGTGAATGATGATGAGCGCGGGACGTTACGTGTGGGCGACGTGTCAGTGGAATGGTGTGGCCGCTATTCGTATTTGGGAAGTGTATTCACCAGCGACGGGTCCGTTTCATCAGCTATTGCTGCCCAGGCACACACGCGAATATGCCATATTTTAAAGTTCGCCTCATTTGTAAAGAAAAACAACGATACCCCGTTTTATGTAAAGAGACGAGTGTTTGATGCCGCGCTGATCTCGACCGTACTCTATGGGTGTGCGTCGTGGTTGAATGGTGATCTAAAGCCAATTGTAAAACTATATAACTGGGGTATCAAACAACTATTGGGTGTGCGTGTGACAACCTGCAATGACCTATGTTACTTAGAACTAGGATTTCCACCCCTACGAGCCCTTGTTATTAGTAGACAGCGTAAATTATCCCGGTGCATGTGGAGGGAGGGGCAAGAAATGAATGACGACCCATGGTCACACGCAGTAAGCCTCGCGATGGAAGCCAATGTACCAACAGGCAGGTTTATTTCTGATCTTATTTCTTAAGATATGGATGATGTTGGTGAGGCGATTGGTGCCCTAAAATAATATGTTGCAGCATCTAATTCTTCTAGAAGAACACATATGTATCCCTAAATCCTGATTTTACTGTTCACGACTTATATTTGACACGAAAGTTTTTTAATGATTTACATAGAACATCGTTTACAAAGTTACGTGTGTGCAGGCATAATTTAGCTGTGGATACTAGTCGGTGGAATAGGCGAGGCAGGCGGCGCCTTCCCCTGGAAGAGAGGCTTTGCCCGTGTGGGGAGGTGCAGACTGAACTACACGTGGTGGAGTCTTGCGCCCTCACACAGCCATTGCGAGAACACCACCACTTTGCATCATGACAAGAACTTATGACAAAAGATGCACATGTCGCAGCAAGAATTGTTCATTTCTTACTTTCTACATATCATTGTTGTTGTCTGTCTGAGCAGTGAAGTCATGCTTGTTTGTATGTTGCCAATACGCCATTGAACTTGTCTTTCGTCTATTGCCTTAGTTCTATAATTTTGTCTTTTTAGTCAGGTAAATCTTATATCATTGTTCTATCGCATAGTTCTGTTTGTGTGCCGAATGTCATGTTTTTAGTCAGGCTTTTATTTGTTCTGTTTTAACGTTCCTGTGCTTTAGGTTTTTCTTTTTTTAGATTTTCTTACCTTAGAGTGTCTTCTTAAGATGTCCAGAATATTAAGATTTTAGTATATTTATTATAGAGAATTCGTCATTTTTTAGGGTTCCTCTGTTTTTACGTTTTTTTTTTTTTTTTACTTTTTGGGTTTTCTTTTACCATAGTGTATTTTTTAAGTTTCTTGATATAAGTAGTTTCATATAATTATCAGAATTTGTAAAGTTTTCATTTTTTTTTACTATTTTTAAGCCAGTAACGACACCAGAGTTCTGTATATTTTAGTGATTATATAAAGATTTTACGTAAGTGCTAAATGTGGACTATAAATTGGAAATGTTGTTATATTAACGAAATTAGCATTCTTAAATAACTTCCGATTTATGTATGATGTTTTGGTTTTATGTACATGGACGCAGGACCCCTGGGGGGATTAATCCCTCGGTTAACCAAAGAAAGAAGCATGGACAGGAGCGAAAGAGAAAGCGGGGTAAAAACAGCTCGGGGGAGGTTGAGGGCGCTGCATTCCTCATTCAGATAGACCTGCCCTTATATATATATATATATATATATATATATATATATATATATATATATATATATATATATATATATATATATATATATATATATATATATATATATATATATCAGAGGTGGGCGCAGTACTGAGAAATCAGTAGTGCGGTTGCGGTAGTGCGGTCCCATTTTTTTATTTCCCAGTGCGGTACGCTGTATGCGGTACTGCGGTAACGGTAGTTAAAATAAATAAAAAAAATATTTCAGTGCCTATCCTGGCTATCGAAACAAAGGACACATGCTTAAAATAGTACAATTGCCATAATTTACAATAAATTTTCCCAAATTAAAAACAATAATAAATCAAACCGGTACAAATGCACTTTTGGAATCAATTTATTTACTAGTTTAGTCTGTCTATTTAGTATTCAATTTTGAACAATAACTGAAAATACAGAATGATTGAATCACTCAATTACTCATTATGATGACTGATACCGATTGACTCAGAGTCCGTATCACTGGAAAAAAAATATATATGTGAGCATGTCGCTCTGCAAATGTCGTCTTCGATAGTTTTCAAAGTACCGCAAAAAAGTACCGCAGGATTTTTTTGTGCGGTCCGCGGTAGTGCGGTATTTTCAGAAATTTTGCGGTAGTGCGGTACTTTTTGTGATATATATATATATATATATATATATATATATATATATATATATATATATATATATATATATATATATATATATATATATATATATATATATATATATATATATATATATATATATATACACACACATTAGGAAACCACTAACTGATCGGCTTGTTGACTAATCATCATTGTCGTGTTGAATTCAGAGTCCTGTCCAAGCCCCTTCGCGTCGGTGGGCGGCCGCTGCGTACACTTGGACTTCTCCGTCTCCGGCTCGTGGTATGACATGCGGCAGTTCTGCCTACAGTTGGGCAGCGACTTGGCCGTCCTGTCTGATGGGCAGTTCTTTGTTGACAGCCAGCAGTACATAAGGACGATAGGTAAGTGGGTAGGTAGGAGGGTAGGTTTAGGTCTCTCTCTCTCTCTCTCTCTCTCTCTCTCTCTCTCTCTCTCTCTCTCTCTCTCTCTCTCTCTCTCTCTCTCTCTCTCTCTCTCTCTCTCTCTCTCATACCCAAAATGTCTTTCCCTCAGGCACGCCATCTGAAAATGTCCATTTTTGGATCGGTGCCACCGACGAGGAGATGGAGGGGTTGTGGCTGTGGATAGACGGCATGCCCCTCGTCATGGGGACACCCTACTGGGCCAACTATGGCTGTGACAACAAACAAATGCCTGACGGGGGTACAGCTCAGAACTGTGCCTTGCTTGATGCATCCCTCCACTATTTCATGAACGATGTTCAATGTGATCATGTCCATCATCCTTTCTGTGTGCTCTAGCTAGTGTCTCAAGCCTTCCTCGTGTGTAGATGAATATCATTTCGAGACGCCATTTCGTGCTAACCTAGTGGCTAGCCAAATCGATTACATGTAATCGATTTCACCGATTACATGGTAATTTTTCTCAGTAATTGATTAAAATTATCATTAAGCGATTACCAAACGATAACTTGATAATTATTAAAAGTCACGACTTTTGGAGTTTCATTTTGTTTTTGTTAATTAAATTTTCTGCTATTTATGTTTTTTTTCATTACTCCAGGAAAAAAAGAGAGAGAGAGAGAGAGAGAGAGAGAGAGAGAGAGATAATACACAAACCATGACATTATACTTTATACTCTACCAATATACCACTTTAAGGTGAAGGTAATCGAGAGGTAATCGATTACTGATAACATAAGTAATCGAAATCTAATCGATTACCTCTCACAAAAGTAATCTAAACAATCGATTACTGAAAATATCGAGTATCGCCCATCACTATGCAGGTAACCCCATAACGGAGGTCTCGCCTCTCTTGTGCCCTTGTGGCACCCTAATAGCAGTGTTAATTATACGTTGCCAGTTTACGGTTACCATCAGGGGCGGCTACAGGGGAGGGGGCCCAGGGGGCCCGGCCCCTCAAAAAATCTCCGCCCCCCAGCAAATCTCGAGTGTATGGGGATATAGTGGGTACATAACTGACTCCCTTATAATGTGCTGCAACTATAATACGGAATGTGTCGTCGGCTGTAGGCATATGCAGGCGCGGATACAGGGGTGGGGAGCCAGATGGCCCGGCCCCCCCCAAAAAAATATTAGGATAACTATAATATTTGAAATACCCTTAAGTTGAGAAAACATAAAATATATTTAAGATACCGCTAAAAAGCTAGAGAGCTGGGGAGCGAGGCCGGCCGCCGCTAGATAGCTCTGGACGCTGTTCTTCAAACTTAAAAAAAAAAAATCATCCTCCATAGGTTCCTTGGGCTTTACGATGCGGAGGTGGACGGGATGCTCAAGCAAAATTTTTTTTTTTTTTTCGGTGTCTGATGTAATTTTTCACTCTCCTGCAGGGCCAGGGCACAACGGGCACGTGCCCAGGGCCCCGCGCTCTTATGGACCCCGCACTCATCTAACAATCATATACTCGCACAGGGCCGTAGTACGCCGTACACAGTATGGGGAGGGGCCGGGGGTGTCGGACGCCCCCCCCCCCCCAACCCTCTGCTAAAATGTCCGCTTTCTGAGAGTCAAAACGAAAACTGGGATCTTTCTGTTGCATTTCTGGAGAACTCAGGATTTTCTTTATTTATTTTCAGTATTTAAGTTACGGAATCGTATATTGAATATTATGGCGCAAGATTTAAAGGCCTAGGAAAATTCTTTGTGACCCCATTCCTCACATACAAGCAGAAAGTGAATTTTATTGCAGGCCACTATCATCATTCGGCACCTCGAAGAGGAAATAAGGAAAGACTTCCTTGCCTTTGTGGACATCCAAGACCTCACCGGTAAAGATTTAGCCCGGCTCCTTTTGCGCACCGTTGAAGACCTCGGATTGGACATGGCCAAGTGCAGGGGACTTGGTTTCGATGGAGCAAGTGCCATGATGGGAAAATTCGAAGGGTGTGCCGCAGTACTCATGAAGAAGTACACCCTGGCCAAGCCAATCCACTGCTTTAACCACCGGCAGAATCTAATACTGACGAAGGCGTGTGACGTCAAGGAAGTGAAGATCGCTTTTCAAACACTGACCGAGGTGTACAACTTCGTTCATTCTTCAAATATGCGCTCTCTCCGCTTCACAGAGGTTGTCAAGCTTATCTCGGCCAAGCGCGAAAAGCTTGTTCCACTGTGCCCCACCAGGTGGATAGAGAGGCATGACGCAGTGCTGGTTTTCGTTGAATTTCTGCCTGTCATCCCTGTTTCTCTCGAGGAAGAACTTGACGCCACCGCTGTGCTCCTTCTCATCGCCATAAGTTTTCCCCGCTTTCTCGTTGGACTGGTTGTAGTGGAGTGTATATTGGCGCATACTCTCGAGCCGAGCCGAACTCTTCAGAGAAAAGATGGCGACCTGGTGTCAGCCGATGCCACGATTCGTGGCATCGATACCATTTTTGCCAAGTTCAGAGCAGATACGGATAATCATTTCCACGACGAGTTCATGAAAGCGGAAGAGCTTTTGGTCGAGGTGGGGTTATCGCATGGCACCATCCCTGTGCCACGACTCTGTGGACGACAGACCCAGCGATCAAATGTTCCGTGCGAGAATGCTGAGGAGTACCTACTACCGCCGGGCGGTGCACATTCCGTTCGTGGACCACGTCTTGGCTGAGTTGAAGAGTCGGTTCGGCGACGACACAGTGCCTGTTGCACTTCAGCTCAAGCAACACCTCAAAGGCCCCGAAACGGATGTTGCGGATGTGCTTCAAGCGGCGAAATTCTACGAGCTCGACATCGAATCCCTGACACTCGTGAAGGCGGAAGCGGAGCGCTGGACATTATCTGTTCCGGTCGTCCGAACTATCAAAGAAACCCAGGCACACGCCAGCACCAGCATGTTCCCCAATCTCGCCATTCTCTTGAAAACTCTGTTGACGCTTCCAGTTTCCAACGCGGAAGCAATGAAAAGGCTGAAAACCTATCTGAGGAGTACCGTCGACCAAGAGCGCCTGAACGGACCTGCCCTCCTCTGTGTCCACTATGATATCCCCATTTCAGTCGAGAGAGTGATAAGCAAATTCGGCGAAAAAAACTGCAGACTACTCTTTGCTTAGTGAGGCACTTGTTGCATACTTGGGAATTTGTAAATATATTTCTTTAGATCAGCCAATCTTTGCAAATGTGCTACCTCAATCCCATGTAAAAGAAACCCTATAAGAATTCCTTTTTATCATCAGCTGTGTCTAATTTTACATATTAACTCTTTTTTTGTAAAGGTTAAGTTTGTAACTTTTATATGACCTGTATTATGATCACCCTTGCTGCTTACATATCGAAATAAACGTTTAGTTTTCTTCAAATGCTCGTATGGTGATGATTTCTACTTGTTCAGATCTGCCTTTTCACTGGTCGGATGTACAACTTCAATTGTTTCTTGTTATTACTTGCCAGCTTAAGTACTGATTGCACTTTATATATATATATATATATATATATATATATATATATATATATATATATATATATATATATATATATATATATATATATATATATATATATATATATATATATAAGAAAAAATAATTTGTCACATATACGTTGATTGCTCGGGAGCTGCGGATTTTAAGCAAAGAACCGCCATCACTTTCCATTGGTCTTCACTGTTTTGAGGCTGTCGCTAACTTATGAAATTTTACCATCGGGCCCCCCCCAAAAATTGATTTTCTGGATCCGCCCCTAGTTGCCATTTGCTTAAAGATAATTAGTATGAATGACTGATTGATTGAATTTTGGACAGGATAAGATTAAATAAGTTTATAGCAACAAATCTATAGTGAAATTCATAAAAAAACGATGCAATGCACGATGGGGAAAATAAGATAGCAACAAAACTTTGCAATCTTTATCATCAAATTGAGTTGATTTTGTATGATAGTTTGTCCAAATGATTTTATTTATTTTTTCGTTGGGGATATACCCCAAGGGAGGAAGGCGGTGCATGCCGCGCAACCACCCAGACGGCTGGTAGAGAGATGCTCAATTCTTTCAATGCCCAACAACGGGCCTGGGGATATCTGAAAGAGCCCACCTTTCCACTCCCATGGCACCGGGCAGGTCTCATACCTATACGCTCCGGCATCTCACCGGAGCGCAAGGCGCAGACTCTGCCACGGGACTACGGGAGCCCCCTGTCCAAATGATAATTTTTAATTCGGTTCAATCAAAGTTTTGTTACTTAGCCATCAGATTATGAGCAAGTCCCGTACTGAAGGCCCAGCTGATCATCCTCCCTTTCTGGCTGTGCAATAAATGGGTAGCTACCTGGGAAACCTGGGGAAGGTAAACGGTGACACCAAAATGCAGGCAGAGGACAGCTGGAGGGAAGAACTCATCAGAGCATTTACCGGATCGGGAAAGAGTAGGCTGGATCATCATCAGGCAAAGGTGGAGAACGTTGGGCAGCGCTTTTATCCTGCAGTGAGTTAAAATGACTGACGAGGATGATGCTCAGAAATTGTTCCACGGCCGCAGCCATAATGAACCAAAGTACGAGGCAACTCAAGGGCTTTTCTACAAAACTGTCAGCCCCCAGTACACACACTGCCAGACACCATCATGACTGCCGCGCCAGGCTTACTCACCCGCCACCACACCTCACGACACCCGCCACCATATGGAGGACCGAAGCGTCGCTCACTATATTTGATTGTGAGGGTAGGGTAGAAGACGGCATTCTGCTGTCTTGGCAATGAGACACTATGTACTGACTGATAAGGTGATACCAAAGATACTAATACGGCGCTTTGTAATTACATCTCGTGACAGCCATTTTGCTTATGATAGGACGGTTATAAACATCCATTTTATACATATCACGGATAAGAGTGGTATATGCAAGTTATCTTTGTCAACCAACATTTGAAACGGAGGCGAGGCCATACAGCTGACGCAGCCATGACCTGACTCAGCTCTTGCTTTGGTCATAATTATTCTTCGTTCACTCCAAGGTAACTGTTCCCAAACCATAAGAGACACAATGGACCGTATTGGCTATACAGGCAGCGCCACACGTGGCCAGTCGGTGGACTGTCAAAGCAGTACTTTCCATAGAATTCAAGTTCTGTACTAGAGTGTGTCCGAGGCTGCCTCCAGGATACAAGGCCTTGGTACCTCCACCGCTCCAAGCCAACGACTGCACACACTTTACTCCTACCCGATTTCCTGACTCTACTATTTGACATGGAGAAAAACTGAAATCGGGTAGGAGTGAACTGTGTGCAATCATCGGCTTGGAGCGATGGCGGCACCATGGCCGTGTATCCCAGAGACAGCCTCAGACGCACTCTAGTCTATAACTTGAACTCTATAGAAAGGACAGCTTGGAGTTGAGTGGCCACATGTGGCGCTGCCTGTATAGCCAATACGGTCCATTGAAGTGGGAATCTCACAAGGGCAAAGTCTATCTGGCTGCAAGCAAGGGTAAATTAGAAGACAGCGGTTCAATTGTTAGAAAATGCACAGGAGGAGGTCGTCTGGCAGCGCGGCGCCTGTGAGCACACCGCGGGACTGCCACACACATCAACATTACAATGTACAAGCTTATACAAACGCTCTAAGGAAATCCAAACTACCAGAATGACATAAAAGCGTATTGTTATGCCGGACGTATACTTGGGTTCCGTGTCGCCGTCACAAGACTCCGTGGGAGGGAGATATGTAAACACCTTGCACAGCTTCTGTAGTTTAATATTCTTCCTTCGTAGTACAATTCACTCTTGACTCTTCACTGGCCACTAGCTTACTAAGACTGGGACTGACTCCTCTAGCCCTCTTATCATATATATATATATATATATATATATATATATATATATATATATATATATATATATATATATATATATATATATATATATATATATATACCGAACAGTACAGTCTAGAACGTTACAGTATATATTAGATTATACAAGAACATGTAGCAAAAATATGTGCGAGTTGGCAACACTTCCCGCCTGGCGCCTGGCCGCGAGCCCCGCGGGGCGCGGGCGGGGCCTTGCTCCCTGCCCCTCTACTCCCTCCTCCCAGAGTCTTCCAGAGGCCTATAGACCCCGGGGGAAGCTTCCAGCACAACACTATTCCAACCTCTTAATTATGATCGTCCCGATCACACACTTAACTATATACAAACATAAGAAAATTAATAAAAAAACATAATAATCGTCGTATCGCCGTGGACGCCTGCGTTGTCTCTGTCTTCTGTTCGCTGCCTCCTGCGCGTCTGTCTCCTGGTGCGCCTCGTCGTCGTCCGCTTCTTGGGCTGTCCCTGGAACATCTGCCGAAGCCGGGAGGTTATCTCCCTCGGCTGAAAGGTTCAGAAGGCCTATGTTGTCGTCGACCTCCTCTCGGTCCTGGGCGTCCCTTGCGTTTTCATCGGCTGCTGGGTGTCTGTAGTTGTTCCAGGTGTAGTTTCCCGGACCGTGGTACCTCCATAGCTGGTTGACATGGACAACTTTCGGCTTGGTCCTTTCCGTTCTCCGGATTCGGTAAGTTACGTCGGAGAGGCGTTCTAGCACAGTATAAGGGCCTTCCCAGGGGCTCTGTATTTTCGGAGACTGTCCTTTCTTCATCTGCGGGAGTAGTTATAATATTGCCATACTGGCTTGTTTTTCCGGGGCAATGGCGCGTGGGGCGGGGCGGAAAAAACAGCCGTAGTGGCAGGCTGTTATACCGGCTTGTTTTGGCGGGGCAAGGGAGCGTGGGGCGGGGCGGAAAAACACGTGGGGCGGAGGGCGGAAGGACATCCGTAGTATCCTGCGCCATACCGGCTTGTTTTGGCGGGGCAATGGCGCGTGGGGCGGGGCGGAAAAATCAGCCGTAGTGGCGGCAGTCATACCGGCTTGTTTTGGCGGGGCAAGGGAGCGTGGGGCGGGGCGGCAAAAACACGTGGGGCGGGGGGCGGAAGGACATCCGTAGTATCCTGCGCCATAGCGGCTTGTTTTGGCGGGGCAATGGGGCGTGGGGCGGGGCGGAAAAAACAGCCGTAGTGGCGGCTGTCATACCGGCTTGTTTTGGCGGGGCAAGGGAGCGTGGGGCGGGACAGAGAGGGATCGGCAGTGACATGCTATGGGGAGGGAGCGAGGGATGTGCTATGGTGCGGTTGGTGGGAGGTGACGAGTCCGGGAGCGGCGAGACATGGGCTGCACCATGCCTCGTTCTGTCTAAGAGGGAGCGTGTAGGGTGAAGTAGTGACGCCATGCTGAGATGCTATACTTAACAGTTACGCCTTTGTTACCTGTTAGCTTTGCATACACACACACACACACACACACACACACACACACACACACACATGGTAAATAAGAGTTTGAGATTAATCAAGTACACAAAGATATGTTGTGTACATTAAAACTTTGTCTTTGAGAAAGAAAGTATAGTAACTGTATCTTTTTATTTTGGGGAAGATGATGTATAAGTAACCGCACACATGTTAAACATAGAGTTTGAGGTTAAGCATATGCGTTAAGTACACAAAAAACACAAAGTTATGTTAAGAAAAGGAGAGAGAGAAAAAGAGGAGAAAAGGAGAGGAAGAGAAAAGAGAAAAGGAGAAAGGGAAAAGAAAAGGAGAAAGAGAGGATAAAAGGAGAGAGAGAAAGAGAGAAAGCGAGAGAGAAAAGAGGAGAAAAGGAGAAGAAGAGAGGAGAAAAGGAGGGAAGAGAGAGGAGAAAAGAATAAAAGAGAGAGAAAGAGAGAGAGAGAGAGAGAGAGAGAGAGAGAGAGAGAGAGAGAGAGAGAGAGAGAGAGAGAGAGAGAGAGAGAGAGAGAGAGAGAGAGAGAGAGAGAGAGAGAGAGAGAGAGAGAGAGAGAGAGAGAGAGAGACGAAGATGAAAAGGACGAAGAGAAAGGAAGAAAGAGAAATTATATGAATGACGGGGAGTCACAGTTGAAAATATACTATGGAAGATGGCGATGATGGGAAAGTCGTTACGTGAAATTCACACACCTGCTTCCCTTCAACCCCCCCACCCCACCCACCGCATCCCACCCTCCTCTAGCAGATGTGTTAGGTATCTCCCACTCTCCGCGTTAGGCGAACAAAGCTGAGCCCTGGTGGGGAACGGCTAAACGTCACGGAGTTGACTCGTCTCTGTTGCGGGATGATGGGATATTTATCTTGAGAATGAGAAGAACAGCTTTGTGTAAACAGTTATTGAGACGAAAGTCGTTTAGTGGATCGTGTCGGTCGTGCGTCGACAGTGACCGCCGTGGAGATGACTCTTTGTTTAAACATTGTGGGAGACGTTTCACATCTCTCCTTCCGTCCATGAGTGTTCTTCACCACGAGCTAACAATGCAGAAAAACTCTGTGAAAGCTGTGGAATGGTATTCGGCGAGATACATCTGCATCCCCTCCCCCCTTTCCCGCGTTTTTCCGGGCGTCAAGATAGAGAATTAAACTACCACCGCGATAGTCTTTATATAAGGAATAGTTAAAATTAGTGGGATTTTATGATTTTTATTGATATCTAGTGAGAAACTAACATGCCAAAATCTAGAGAGAGAGAAAGAAAGAGAGAGAGAGAGAGAGAGAGAGAGAGAGAGAGAGAGAGAGAGAGAGAGAGAGAGAGAGAGAGAGAGAGAGAGAGAGAGAGAGAGAGAGAGAGAGAGAGAGAGAGAGAGAGAGAGAGAGAGAGAGAGAGAGAGAAAGAAAAAGAGGTGAGTAAGAGAGAGAGAGAGAGAGAGAGAGAGAGAGAGAGAGAGAGAGAGAGAGAGAGAGAGAGAGAGAGAGAGAGAGAGAGAGAGAGAGAGAGAGAGAGAGAGAGAGAGAGAGAGAGAGAGAGAGAGAGAGAGAGAGAGAGAGAGAGAGAGAGAGAGAGAGAGAGAGAGAGAGAGAGAGAGAGAGAGAGAGAGAGAGAGAGAGAGAGAGAGAGAGAGAAGACGAAGATGAAAAAGGACAAAGAGAAAGGAAGAAAAAGAAATTATATGAATGACGGGGAGTTGGCTTATGGTAGCACGTGCAAACACTGTCACAGTTGAAAATATACTATGGAAGATGGCGATGATGGGAAAGTCGTTACGTAAAATTCGCTACACACCTGCTTCCGCCCTTCACCCCACCCCACCCTCCTCTAGCAGATGTGTTAGGTATCTCCCACTCTCCCGCGTTAGGTGAACAAAGCTGAGCCCTGGTGGGGAACGGCTTAACGTCACGGTGTTGACTCGTCTCTGTTGCGGGATGATGGTATATTTCTCGTGAGAATGAGAAGCAATGCTTTGTGTAAACAGTGTGGGAGACGAAAGTCGTTTAGTGGATCGTGTCGGTCGTGCGTCGACAGTGACCGCCGTGGAGATGACTCTTTGTTTAAACATTGTGGGAGACGTTTCACATCTCTCCTTCCGTCCATGAGTGTTCTTCACCACGAGCTAACAATGCAGAAAAACTCTGTGAAAGCTGTGGAATGGTATTCGGCGGGATACATCTGCATCCCCTCCCCCCTTTCCCGCGTTTTTCCGGGCGTCAAGATAGAGAATTAAACTACCACCGCGATAGTCTTTATATAAGGAATAGTTAAAATGAATAGGATTTTATGATTTTTATTGATATCTAGTGAGAAACTAACATGCCAAAATCTTATATTAGCTTAATGCAGGTCGATTATTTTTCGTTTGTGTTAAATCCAAACTTAATCCAGTCTGAATACTTAAACCATTACATGAACACAATAAATTTTGAATTACACTCTAAAAATACATCTTAATTCTGGATGAGAGGGATTCAGACAAGTTATATTACACACATATGGCATACATGATAATAATAATAATAATAATAATAATAATAATAATAATAATAATAATAATAATAATAATAATAATAACATTGTTAAAATGCATCTTAATTCTGGATGAGGGGGATAATTCAGACAAGTTATAGTACACACACAGGGCATACATGATAATAATAATAATAATAATAATAATAATAATAATAATAATAATAATAATAATAATAATAATAATAATAATAATATTGCAACGTTCTGTGGATCATAGGTACGTTTCTACTACCTAGTTACCACGTCCCCATCACCTTTTAAGAACCCTTTTACTACATCCCATTACGCCAATGCTATGTATTGGTACCTTTAATGTGCATATTCCCACAACCTTTCTGATAATCGGGGGGCTTCGTGGTGCAGTGGTTAGCACACTCGGCTCATAACCGAGAGAGACCGGGTTCGATTCCCGGGCGGAGTGGAAAAATTTTGCTGGGATTAAACCTTCCCACACTCATATCCTTGAGCATGCGAAGACAATGAAGTGTAAAAAAAAACTTGCTTTTTTATCTCGTAAAGGAAGAAATACAATCACAAAGGAGTAGGTCAAGTAGATCATTGCGTTTTTTTGTGTGTGTGTTTTTGCTACGTTACTGTTACCTTTAGCGTGAATATTGCCACATTCTTCCTACTAAGCATACCATTACCTTTCTGCTACGTTTCTTGCAACGGTTCCTTCTATTACCTGTGTCATACATCATATCTTCGTTAACTGCTCACAGTCACATAACCATAAATTTTACTTTTCGTTAATGCATATAAACGACGCTGAAAATCAATGTAGTTACACTTGAAGATGAGATGATCGTAAAAATCTAACTTGTTCTTAGTCAGCAAATGAGCAAAGATAAGACAAGACAAGACATTCTTAACTTATTATATTTTATTCATACTTTTCTCCTTTCTCTTTTTTTGTGTGTGTGGGGCGGGAATCAGTATATGCAATCCAATATAACACATTTATTTAGAACATGTCAAAGTGCTAATTATTGCGAGGGTGATTTTTTTTTTTTCTATTTGAAAAAAACAAAAAACAGACATATAATTCGCTAGTTAAGGCACTTGTTCTTTCCAGACATTATGGAAATGATTTTGATGACGGTAAAATCTTGAACTCCATATAAGCATTGTAACGCTGTTACCTTCACTAATTCCACACATTCATTTGCTTACGGGAGGATATAATAAGAAAGAAAAGATAGTTATACTTTGAGCTTTCAGAAAAATAGGTAATTTAATCTACAACTTTAACTATATTTTTTTCCTAGACACTTAAAAAAAAACTCCCATAACATGACACACAATTCTCAAAATGAATCTTAAGTACATTAGGAAGCAGAGTATGCACTTTTTAGGGGGTATAGAAAAATGATTTTGCTGGGATTAAACCTTCCCATACTCATATCCTTGAGCATGCGAAGACAATGGTGTGAAAAAAAAAAACATCAAAATTATATAAAAAAAAATACACTCATCACATTTTTTTCTACCCAAATGTTCGATCCCACCCACACTATGAATGGCGAAAAAAAAAAAAAAGGTATTCCTCGTAAAGGAAGAAATACAATCACAAAGGAGTAAGTCAAGCTGTCAATAACACCAACAAAAACGACAAAAAAAAATAGATATACTTTCCCCTGAAATAAAATGATCTTATCGAGCAAATATATTATAATATTTTACCTAATTCATTAAGGACAAGGTCAACAATACCAAGGGATTATAGTGGGTCCTATTAGAGTAGTGTGGAATGGAACCAAACCACAGTAAACCACAGGATTAGGTCAACAATATAAGTGTATCTCCAAGCTCCTATTAGAAAGTAGTATGTAATGGAACCCAAACACCAGGAAACCATGGAGTTAATGTGATCAACGCATGATACTCAGATATGGAGGAAAATTAGAGAACCATATTTTTTTTATCAATTAATGTGACCAGTAATGTTAATTTTTATAACCAGAGACCAATGAGGACTAAAATATTTATGTATTTCTGTATTGCCAGAACACTTTAAACCTAGAGAAAGGACGCGGGATAACCATGTGCCTGAACCGGGCCTTCAGAGAAAACTTATCAAAACGTACTGGAGGAAACCAATTAGTTAATGTATGGAAGGGTATTAGTGACATGTCATCATGTATAACTAAGGTGGGCAGAACTCACTCTCTTATGTGCTTAGCGTATTATTAATCTTTTCACCTGTTGATGATCATTACCAAAAGGGAATACACACTAAATAAATAGAAGATAAGTGAATGTAAAACAAGTACCAAATTAAGCATGTTAGAAACCAGACAGGCTCTACAGTATTCCGGACATACAGGCTGACAATCAATGATCTAGCATTGTTGAAACCGACAGCTTAATAGGGAATATATTACTGGATTACCTTATCCTAATCTTAGCGTATCCTATGCATCATCAAATATTGTATGCAGAGAAAATAAAGGAGTTACCAAATGACTAGCAAATTAAACTGAAAATAAAAGAGTACGACAAGTACATATCAATTTTGGTTACACATAGTATCAAAAGATAAAAAAAAGTTCATTGATTAGGATCAGGTATGTAAAAAGGGAATTGCGGGTCAAAACTAAATACATGGAATTCACAGTATATACAGTAAACTGAGTAAAATTACAGAAAAAAAAAATCAATAAACCAATAAACATTACGTTTCAATGAATATTGTTCATATAAATTCTTCCTGGAAGACTTTGATTATTGAAAAATAAATCCTCCCACTTGTGAACACTATGATCAGTAGTTCTTAATATCAGTATTTCATGATTTTTAATTCAATTAGGGTGAATATTTCCTCTATTACCACTTTTCCTTTTGGAATTTTATTCTTCCACTTGATAGTTTTAAACACTTTTGAGTGTTTTGATGTCTCATTTGTTGTAAAAAATGAATAATAACCATAATATGACAATTGGGGAGATTGTATTACTCACGCGCCGACATCTCGTTTTCTACTCAGCCAACTGCTCTTTTGTTGCTATACGTTACATGTTACGTTACGTTACGTCACGTTACATAATGCGTTATATATTTTCTACTGCCCTTTAAACCTTCCGTAAAAAAGAACATTGGGAGTGTATAGATGAAAACAACGGTAAGTCTGGTTTCTAACATGCTTAATTTGGTACTTGTTTTACATTCACTTATCTTCTATTTATTTAGTGTGTATTCCCTTTTGGTAATGATCATCAACAGGTGAAAAGATTAATAATACGCTAAGCACATAAGAGAGTGAGTTCTGCCCACCTTAGTTATACATGATGACATGTTACTAATACCCTTCCATACATTAACTAATTGGTTTCCTCCAGTACGTTTTGATAAGTTTTCTCTGAAGGCCCGGTTCAGGCACATGGTTATCCCGCGTCCTTTCTCTAGGTTTAAAGTGTTCTGGCAATACACTCTCTCTCTCTCTCTCTCTCTCTCTCTCTCTCTCTCTCTCTCTCTCTCTCTCTCTCTCTCTCTCTCTCTCTCTCTCTCTCTTCTTTCTCTTTCTATCTCTATATAAAAAACTCTCTCTCTATCTCTATCTCTCTCTTTTACTCACCTCTTTTTCTTTCTCTTTATAAATTCCTCTCTCTCTCTCTCTCTCTAGATTTTGGCATGTTAGTTTTCTCACTAGATATCAATAAAAATCATAAAATCCCACTAATTTTAACTATTCCTTATATAAAGACTATCGCGGTGGTAGTTTAATTCTCTATCTTGACGCTCGGAAAAACGCGGGAAAGGGGGGAGGGGATGCAGATGTATCCCGCCGAATACCATTCCACAGCTTTCACAGAGTTTTTCTGCATTGTTAGCTCGTGGTGAAGAACACTCATGGACGGAAGGAGAGATGTGAAACGTCTCCCACAATGTTTAATCAAAGAGTCATTTCCACGGCGGTCACTGTCGACGCACGACCGACACGATCCACTAAACGACTTTCGTCTCCCACACTGTTTACACAAAGCATTGCTTCTCATTCTCACGAGAAATGTACCATCATCCCGCAACAGAGACGAGTCAACACCGTGACGTTAAGCCGTTCCCCACCAGGGTTCAGCTTTGTTCGCCTAACGCGGGAGAGTGGGAGATACCTAACACATCTGCTAGAGGAGGGTGGGGGTGAAGGGCGGAAGCAGGTGTGTAGCGAATTTTACGTAACGACTTTCCCATCATTGCCATCTTCCATAGTATATTTTCAACTGTGACAGTGTTTGCACGTGCTACCATAAGCCAACTCCCCGTCATTCATATAATTTCTTTTTCTTCCTTTCTCTTTGTCCTTTTTCATCTTCGTCTTCTCTCTCTCTCTCTCTCTCTCTCTCTCTCTCTCTCTCTCTCTCTCTCTCTCTCTCTCTCTCTCTCTCTCTCTCTCTCTCTCTCTCTCTCTCTCTCTCTCTCTCTCTCTCTCTCTCTCTCTCTCTCTCTCTCTCTCTCTCTCTCTCTCTCTCTCTTACTTTCTTTCTCTCTCTCTCTCTCTCTCTCTCTCTCTCTCTCTCTCTCTCTCTCTCTCTCTCTCTCTCTCTCTCTCTCTCTCTCTCTCTCTCTCTCTCTCTTCCACCCCTCTCTCTCTCTCTCTCTCTCTCTCTCTCTCTCTCTCTCTCTCTCTCTCTCTCTCTCTCTCTCTCTCTCTCTCTCTCTCTCTCTCTCTCTCTCTCTCTCTCTCTCTCTCTCTTCTCTTTCTCCCTCTCCTTTTCTTCTCTTCCTTTCTTTTTCTCCTCTCTCTTCCTCTCCTTTTCTCCTCTCTTCTTCTCCTTTTCTCCTCTTTTTCTCTCTCTCGCTTTCTCTCTTACTTTCTTTCTCTCTCTCCTTTTATCCTCTCTTTCTCCTTTTCTCTTCTCTTTCTCCTTTTCTCTTTTCTCTTCCTCTCCTTTTCTCCTCTTTTTCTCTCTCTCCTTTTCTTAACATAACTTTGTGTTTTTTGTGTATTAAATAAAAATTATAAAATGATTCTGGTTTATTTCTGTATCCTCGTTACTTGTTAAGTATAGCATCTCAGCATTTTTATTTATTTATTTTTTTTTTTTTTTTTATGTCGTTGCCTGTTGCACCGGTAGGCATCTTCCTGGTGTGTCCTGATGGTCGCTGCATCCCGTTCTGGCGCAGGCGAGTGTTTATAGTAGCACCATCTTGCATTGGTTCTTGATTCACTTGGACGGCTTGATGGATAGTGTTCAGAACACCATGTGGATAGTTTTAAACCCCTCGACGGTGACTGAAAAATCCGAGTGGTAGCCTGGGATTCAGACCGCGTCGTCCACCACGCGGCGAATGTGAACCCAGTACGCTACCAGTTCGGTCACCGCATACCCTACACCCTACACGCTCCCTCTAAGACAGAACGAGGCATGGCGCAGCCCATGTCTCGCCGCTCCCGGACTCGTCACCTCCCACCAACCGCACCATAGCACATCCCTCGCTCCCTCCCCATAGCATGTCACTGCCGATCCCTCTCTGTCCCGCCCCACGCTCCCTTGCCCCGCCAAATCAAGCCGCTATGACATAGGATACTACGGATGTCTTTCCGCCTCCGCCCCACGCTCCCTTGCCCCGCCAAAACAAGCCGCTATGGCGCAGGATACTACGGAAGTCTTTCCGCCTCCGCCCCACGCTCCCTTGCCCCGCCAAAACAAGCCGCTATGGCGCAGGATACTACGGATGTCCTTCCGCCCCCCCCCCCACGGGGTTTTTCCGCCCGCCCCACGCTCCTTTGCCCCGCCAAAACAAGCCGGTATGGCGCAGGATACTACGGATGTCCTTCCGCCCCCCGCCCCACGTGTTTTTCCGCCCCGCCCCACGCTCCCTTGCCCCGCCAAAACAAGCCGGTATGACAGCCGCCACTACGGCTGTTTTTTCCGCCCCGCCCCACGCGCCATTGCCCCGCCAAAACAAGCCAGTATGGCAATATTATAACTACTTGCGGGTTGTAAAGCCAGACTTGGTCTCCTTCCTTGAAGTCAACGTGGCTTGCCTTCATATTGTAACCGCGCTTCATGGCCTCCCCGGAGAACTTCAAGGCGCCAGGGACTTGATGGTGCACCTCTTCCAGCCGTTCCTCTAGCTGACGGGCAAAACTGGAGGCGTCCCTTGGAAGGCTTTCCCCAGGAGGCCTTCCTGTCAATAGGTACACCGGCAATCGCAGCTAACGTCCAAACATCAGCTTTGCCGGCGAATACCCCGTAGTCTCGTGGGCGGCTGACCTGTAGGCCATGAGGAGCGCAGGCAGCTTCTGATCCCATGAAGACTGATCATTGTTGCACTGCTTGGCCAACTCCTGGCCCAACGTCCAATTAAACCTCTCCACCATTCTATCTGACGGTGGGTGCAGAGGGGTGGTCCGGGTCTTCTTGATACCCAGAAGCTTGCAGCACTCAGCAAGGACTGTTGACTCAAAATTCCTTCCCTGGTCGGAATGGAGCTCTTTAGGCACACCGAAGCGACTGTAACGGGCTTGCGGGGGGCATTTAAAGAGCGTTGATTAAGACTTCAGCTTCCTTAAGGCGAATATATTCGTATCCAATGTACAAAGGAGCGTCGGAGCGAGAGCGACTGTCGTTGTGTGTCAGTCGGACTCTCGTGAAGGAGTGACGGTTTACAGGTTGGAAAATAGTTGTTACAATTGGTCACGTACGTCAAGGTGACCTCCACGCACTATGAAATGCGATGTATACAAAAGTGAGACGGTAAACACTGACGGACGACATTCTTATAAGGTGGCGTGATCTATCTGTCGTGGGTTTTTTCCATTGACAATTGCGTGCCTAATTCGTGGTGATATTAAACAATAATAATATACATTGATATCCTAGTATAACACTGCTCGGTCACCTACCAGTGATCGCGACCTCGCGATATACAAAAATCTAAATAGCAGTTTAGTTACCATTAACATACATAGTGGGAGTTTGTCAAGCAGACTGCCTATGATACAATTACAATAAAACACTGGCTATGTAAGAACATATGTGGACCAGTAGTGGTCAAGACCATCATGAGAGACCCAGCGTCGTTGCAACGCCCCGTTGTCCATCCGAAGAATGTCCCACTGAGTCCAGTAATTCTTGGTGGTAGGGCTTTCTCTCGAGATTACTTCCCACCCAGGTCGCGTAGACGACTGACTCAGCCACTCCATAATTGGTCTCAGATCTCGGTCCTCCCGCTGCAGTTTTCCCAAGTCTTCCCATGGCACCTCCGCTGTCTGTTCCACTGTAGTGCGGCGGCATATATTCTGGAAGCTTTCCCTCTGGAGGCAATGTTGACACTCAGGTAGACAGGGTCGCCGGCTCAAGCTGTCCGGGTTACTGTGTGTTAGCCCAGATCGGTGCAAAACAGTGAAGTGATGCAGCTCTAGTTTACCTATCCAGCGAGCAAGCTGGCTCTCAGGGTTTTTCAGTGACTTCAGCCACCGCAATGCAGCGTGATCCGTGCGGATGGTGAAAGTTGCACTGTACAGGTAAGCATGGAAAAAGTCAAGGCTCTTGACTACTGCCAGGAGTTATTTCCGGGTTACGAAATAGATTTTCTCGGCTGGGGTGAGCTTCTTGTTGAAGTAGGCCACAACCCGTTCCTTGTCGGCACATGCCTGGGACAGCACTCCACCAATCCCCTCATCACTGGCATCACAATCCAGTATAGAAGGCCTAGAGGGGTCTGGGTAGGTGAGTACGGGCGATCTGATGAGGGCCTCCTGGAGCTTCTCAAAGGCAACCTGAATTTCCGCTGTCCACTCAAACTTGCGCCCCTTCTTCGTCAGGAGGTGCAGTGGTGCAGCAATCGTAGCGAAGCCTTTCACAAACATGCAGTAGTATGAGCACAACCCGAGGAAGCTCCCCAGCTCCTTCACGTTGGTGGGTGTCGGCCATTCCCTTACCGCAGCCACCTTCTCAGGATCAGTGCGTACTTCAGCCTCGCCCACGATGTGCCCCAAGTATTGGACCTTCTTTTGGAATAGGCATCATTTCATCAGGCTGAGTTTAAGGTGTGCAGCTCTAAACCGGGCGAAAAACTCTCATAGCCTTTCCATCTCCTGCTCGAAGGTCTAGCCAAAGACAATCACGTCGTCGAGGTAGATGAGTGCCATCTTCCAGTGAAGTCCCTCCAGCACCCTCTCCATCAACCGCTCGAACGTGGCCGGCGCGTTGCACAGACCAAAGGGCATGACCTTAAACTGCCACAGGCCTTGACCGTAGGAGAAGGCAGTTTTCTCTTTATCCTGCTCCGACATTTTGACTTGGTGACTTCATATCTAGCGTTGAAAATCACTTGGAGCCCACCAAAGCGTTGAGCGTGTCGTCGATCCGTGGGAGTGGGTATGAATCCTTGATGGTGAGATCGTTGAGGGCTCGGTAGTCCACGAAGCACCTGAGGGAACCGTCCTTTTTTCCTGACGAGCACTACAGCAACCGCCCACGGGCTGCTGGACCGCTCGATTAACCCTTGTTGCCGGAGATCATCCATCACCTCATCCATCTCCTTGCGACGGGCTGGTACCATCCTTCGAGGAGCTTGCTTCACTAGGCGGTGGCTACCTGTGTCGATGTGGTACTCTACCAGGTCCGTACACCCCAAGTCCAGGTCTCCTGTGGAAAACACATCTGCATTCCTCACGAAAAGCTCTCTGAACTGTTCCACTTGGGGCTCCTCTAGACACATGGAGCTCCTGTCAAACGGGTCGCGCAGGTAGTCGGGCAGCTCCTCCTGGGGCTTCGTCAGGGTTCTCCTGCAGACACAGGTTCTCGGTTTCTGGTCAATCTCTTGGCACAACCCCACCATGATCCCTTGTTTTATTTTCTTTGGGCTGAAGGAGACATTGGCCACGACGACAGGCACTTCCGCTGCAGTAGGGTCTGCCAAAGAACTGCCTACAATCACCCCGTTTTCTACCGGGCATCGACTTCCACTCTCTACCACACACAGACTAGCCGGGGGGACACCCGTAATTTGACAGGGTAACAGCATCTCTGACCTCGGAGGAATAATGTTTGTGCGCTTGACCGTCACTGGCAGGCCCTCCTTATGCACAGTCGTCAGTGGCACCCTCCTTCCTCCTACAGTCAGCTGCTTAGCGCGGAAGTCCAGCTCGCACCTGTGGGAGACAAGATAATCCATACCTAGGATGCAGGGGTCGTCCATTTCAGCCACGTAGAGAGAGAGGAACTCTCCCTTTCCTCCGAGCTCAAACTTCACTTCCACTGGGCCACTGAGTTCTGCATAGTGTCCAGTGACTCTGCACAGTCGATGCGACGTCTTAGGAAGCCGATGATGACTCACCACGTCAGGTCGCACCAATGTGCGTTCCGAGCCTGTGTCGACGACCACAGGCCACAACACTCCGTCAACCTTGCCCTCCACTTGGCAGCTCGTCATGGTGGTTCTCCTGCACATTGATATCTTCGAGGCATGTACAGGACAGACTGGTCGTTGCCCCCGTGAACCAGTCCTCCTTAGTTTCCCGAGTGGTGGTCCCTCGCCGGGGGCACATTTTTCCGACACTCATTCTTCCAGTGCCCCTTTTCTCCACAGGTCCAGCACTTGGGTCCTTCCCTGGGTTTCTTCCTAGCGCCACCTTCATATTCCTTTTTCCTCTTATACCATTTGTTCTCCTTTTGCCCAACCTTCTCGAAGTACCAGCACGTTCCTTGGAACCTGTCTGTGTCGCTGACAGCGCCCTTTCGTGCCCTAAAGCCAGAAGTCGAGTTGTCCCTGAAGCTTGACAAGCTAGAGCTAACATAGGACTCAAACTCCATGCACGTGCGAGAGCTTCCTGCATTGATGTTGGCTTAGCTTGCTTCACTTGTATCTTCAACTGAGATCTGTCCAGGGCATCGATGAATTGATTACGCAGCAAAACCGTCAGGAGTCAGGAGGCACCTGGATATGCCTTGTGCGCCATGCTCTCAAGGTCCTGAGCGAGTTCCTGAAGAGACTCGCCGCGCCTCCTGTTGCGGGTTCTGAACCTAACCCTGAACATAAGAACATAAGAACCTAAGAACGCAGGAGTCTACAAGAGGCCGGTAGGCCTGTACTAGGCAGCTCCTTTGACCGTAAGCTCCCGTGTATCTAGCCCCACCTAATATCGCTGTCCATGAATTTATCTAGTCTATTTTTGAATGTGACAGTTGTATTGGCACTCACCACATGACTGCTAAGCCTATTCCACTCATCCACCACCCTGTTAGTAAACCAATTTTTGCCTATGTCCCTGTTGAATCTGAATTTATCCAGTTTAAACCCATTACTTCGTGTCCTACCCGATTATATTACCAACAAAACCTTATGAATGTCTCCCTTATTTAAGCCCTTCATCCATTTATAAACCTCGATCATGTCTCCACGTACCCTTCGCCTTTCTAGAGAATGCAAGTTTAACTGTTTGAGTCTTCCCTCGTATGGCAAGTTTCTCAACCCCTGAATCATCTTAGTCATCCTCCTCTGCACCGATTCTAACATTTTGATATCCATTCTATAGTAAAGTGACCAGAACTGAGCCGCATAGTCAAGATGAGGTCTAACTAATGCTAAATATAGTTTGAGGAAGACTTCGGGGCTTCTGTTGCTTACGCTCCTTGAAATAAATCCCAGTACCCTATTAACTCGATTTCTAGCTTGAATGCATTGTGCCCATGGACGGAGATCAGAGCTCACTAAGACCCCTAAATCCCTCTCGCACCCAGACCTACTTATGAGAGTGTCATTTAAGCAATAGTTATGTGAGGGGTTGTTCCTACCTACACTCAGAATACAGCACTTCCCTACATTGAACTCCATCTGCCATTTATCCGCCCAGTCATACAGTCTGTTGAGTTCACCTTGGAGAATACTAGCGTCCTGATCCGACTCAATTACTCTACCGATCTTGGTATCATCTGCAAATTTACTAACATCACTACTAATTCCTGTATCTAAGTCATTGATATAAATAATAAACAAAAGTGGACCTAATACCGAACCTTGTGGGACCCCACTCGTAACACATCCCCAGTCAGATCTTTTACCATTGATTTGCACTCTTTGCCTCCTATTGCTAAGCCACGCCTTGACCCAGTTCAAAACTTTACCCTCTACTCCGTGAGCCTGTAATTTAAGCAACAGTCGTTGGTGAGGAACTTTGTCAAACGCTTTACTAAAATCAAGATAAATTACATCACAATTTTCATCTCTGTCAACCGCCTCAAATACTTTATTGTAGAAGCACAAGAGATTGGTGAGGCATGACCTACCTTTTGTGAACCCATGCTGCGAGTCGTGAATTAAGCTATGTTTATCTAAATGCTCCCGAATGTTCCTGGCTATTATGGACTCCAGCATCTTGCCTATAACCGATGTTAAGCTAATTGGGCGATAGTTTGAAGCAACTGACCTGTCCCCCTTTTTAAAAATCGGCGTCACATTAGATACTTTCCATAGGCTCGGCACATAGCCAGTATTTACCGACATCTTAAAGATGTCGGTTAGTGGGTCACTGAGTATATCGCCTAATTCCTTTAATACCCTCGGAAATATCCCGTCAGGACCTGGCGACTTGTTCTTCTTAAGCTTATCTATCTCATCCTGAACTACTTGCCTGATAATGATTATATCCCTCAATTTATCGCCATCCCCGCCCTCGTACACCTGAACTCTTTCCGGTATAGTCGTTCGATCCTCCTGTGTGAATACTGAAAGGAAGTAGTCGTTCAACAGTGTGCTCATATTTTCGTAATTTTCTACTAGCTCCCCTGTGTTTGTTTTCAGCGGTCCAATTTTCTCCCGTGTTTTTGTTCTATACATCTGAAAGAAGCCCTTAGGATTACTTTTCGCCTCATTTGCTACTTTGATCTCATAGTTCCTTTTTGCTATCCTGGTGTTTTTCTTAACTAATCTGAATAGTTCGACGTACCGGCCCCTGAGATGTGTTTCACCATTCTTTATTTTCTGATAAATTCCCTTCTTTAACCCAATCTCGTGTTTTAGTCCACGAGTCCTCCACTTAGGATCATTGTTTTCTTTTCTAAGTGTTCGCTGTGGTATATGCTGTCCTTGCCCCTCTACTATTACTCTAACTAAATTATTGTAAGACATTTCTACCTTGTTCTCCTGGCTCTCCAATCCGCAGTTCTGGCCATCATGAATCCCTAAATTATCCCAGTTTACCCCTTCAAGATGTCTTCGAAGCCCCTCGTAATTTGCTCTTCTAAAATCTGGCACTAACACTGGGTTTGGTTCCCGGGTTACCGCCCAGTCTAAGCTAAAACGAACCGTTCCGTGGTCACTATTTCCTAACTCTCCGCCCACCTCCAACTCACGTAGCAGATCTGAAGATCTGAAGATCTCGTTCTGGTGCTTGGTCCCATATCGTTGCTCCAGCGCCTGTGCTAGCCCGCTGTAGCTGCCTTTTGTCGCATTGTCGAGCTGAGCAAGGACCTCCAGCGCCTCCCCTTTCAGGCTAGTGGCCAGCTGTACCGCGCACTCTTGGTCATCCCATCCATTCCGAGCTGCCAACCGCTCAAACTGAGCGCGGTAAGCCTCCCAAGAGACTTTGCCATCAAACTCATGAGGCTCCTTTCTAGCAGGCGACCCCAGCAGACTCATGAGACTGGCGGAACTTCTTGCGGGGATAAACTCAGGCGAAACCGGGCTCAAACTACCCGAGCTTGCGTAGGAGAAGTATATTGGGTACAACTAGCCCCTGCAGGCACTGGCTGTCCGTTTCCAGCCAAGCAGTCTTCAAGGGCCCTCACTCTGTCACTTACTTCTAATATTTCTTTGTGTGTCGTCCCCCGTGCCACCTCCATCTCTTGTTGAAGATTTGTGTGTTCTTTCTCCACTTCTATCAGGCGTTGTCCCAAGTTCGTGGTCACATCAGTCATTTCTCTTCACACTGACTCACTTCCATCTTGTACTGCTTTTAGCTGTAGCTGTAATCCTGTGAAGCGATCTTCTAGCTGTTCTTTGAGTTCCTGGAGTGTTCCTTTTTGTTGTTGCTGTGCTCTTTCTTGTTGTTCTTTGAGTTCTTGGAGTGTTCCTTCTTGTTGTTGCTGTGCTCTTTCTTGTTGTTCTTTGAGTTCTTGGAGTGTTCCTTCTTGTTGTTGCTGTGCTCTTTCTTGTTGTTCTTTGAGTTCTTGGAGTGTTCCTTCTTGTTGTTGCTGTGCTTTTTCTTGTTGTTCTTTGAGTGCTTGGAGTGTTTCTTCTTATTGTTGCTGTGCTCTTTCTTGTTGTTCTTTGAGTGCTTGGAGTGTTTCTTCTTGTTGTTGCTGTGCTCTTTCTTGTTGTTCTTTGAGTGCTTGGAGTGTTTCTTCTTGTTGTTGCTGTGCTCTTTCTTGTTGTTCTTTGAGGTCTTGCTGTGCTCTTTCTTGTTGTCCTTTGAGGTCTTGATGTGCTCTTTCTTGTTGTTCTTTGAGTTCTTGGTGTGCTCTTTCTTGTTTTTCCCCCTGTAGTCTCAAAGCTTCCAAGAGTTCAGTCAACATGTCGTCCCTCTGGGCAGCTTGGGAACGAGTCTCCATGGCGAAAAAACAAATGCCAATACTCCTGACGCCAATGTTATGCCGGACGTATACTTGGGTTCCGTGTCGCCGTCACAAGACTCCGTGGGAAGGAGATATGTAAACACCTTGCACAGCTTCTGTAGTTTAATATTCTTCCTTAGTAGTACAATTCATTCTTGACTCTTCACTGGCCACTAGCTTACTAAGACTGGGACTGACTCCTTTCGCCCTCTTCTATATATATACAGAACAGTACAGTCTAGAACGTTACAGTATATATTCGATTATACAAGAACATGTAGCAAAAATATGTGCGAGTTGGCAACACTTCCCGCCTGGCGCCTGGCCGCGAGCCCCGCGGGGCGCGGGCGGGGCTTTGCTCCCCGCCCATCTACTCGCTCCTCCCAGAGTCTTCCAGAGGCCTATAGACCCCGGGGGAAGCTTCCAGCACAACAGAATCAACATTACTAAGAACCATTCATCATAGCAACAAAAGTCGTAAATCACTGGAAAACAAGAACGTAAACAAGAACACACCACGAAAGTTGCCACACACCCGACTATTACAATTGCCAAGCTAAGAAGAACACTCCAAGGAAATTCGAACAACCAAAATCGTTCTTGCATGAAAACCTTGCGAAATCAATTAGAAATGAGTGTAAATCTTAAGAATTACCACTCCAACCCCTCCACCACTCCAGTCCCCCTACCCCCCAACACAGGCCTGGGGACCTGTGGGGAACCTTTTTTTTTTTTGGGGGGGGGGGGGGGGCAAAATCAATGAGAAATGAGCTTCCAAAATTTCCCTTAAAAAATCACTAAAATAGTGAGAATTCTCCAGCCTCGAACGTAAGTAAAGTCTCTAACGTATACTCTTGTAATCTATTACAACATAACCTAGCAACCGCTTTTTTTTTTTTTTTTTACATGTGGCCTATAGAGCCGTTAGGCTTATTCATATGGGCCTGATGTGCATTAGAGAAACTGTATTAACACAGGGAAAATATCCCATAATGAACGCCGCTGAGTGCCAGGATTCAAACCCGGGCCTTCTGAATAGAACAGAACAGGAAGGTCCATATTCGAATCCTGGCACTCAGTGGTGTTCATTATGGGATGGGCCTGATGGTCGGCCCGAGCCCGTCATGGTGCAGACAATTGTTTATAGTGGCGCCATTATTATTGGCTCATGCTGCCCCTCGGAGCTTATTCTTGATTTCACTTGCGCTGTAGCCTACAGCTTCTTCTAGAGTCCGGGTTGATAGGTGGTCTTCAGGACAGCATGCGGGTAGTCTTAGGCCATTCGGTGGTGACTGAAAAATCTCAGGTGGGCGGATTCGAACCCACATCATAGACAACGCACCGAATGCGAAACCGGTACGTTGACCACTGAGCCACCTCCTCCCCGCTACAGCCAATCTGTTGACGAGTGTTGGGGGTGTCATTGGATGCATAGGATGGTCATAGTAGTGGAACTCTTCCCCCCCCCCCCCCTCCACAATGCCGCCGCCACAATCCGTTGAGCGCCACGTAATTTTGGACGGCCAACACCGCATGTTGAATATATTTCAACTACCCCAACCGAACTTTACATAACCAAACCTCTAACTCCCCCTCGGACCCCCTCCTAACCTCCCCCTACATTATAACCTCCTAGAGAAAAAGACCCTACAAGCAGAGCATCTCTAGGGAAATGTCGTTTCATTTATAATGGACGAAAATAATTATGCAGTACTCACCGAGAGGGGAGGGGGAATCCACCAATCAACAATTACATAATTACACAATTACATAAATATAAAGAAGCCCGCTACTTACTGCTCCTGAATAGAGGTCAAAGGAGTGTCCAAAAAAAGAGGTCAATTTCAGGTAGAGAGGTGTCCTGACACCCTCCTCTTGAAAGAGTTCAAATCGTAGGCAGGAGGAAATACAGATGAAGGAAGGTTGTTCCAGAGTATAGCAGTGTGAGGAATGAAAGAGTGAAGATGTTGGTTTACTCTTGCATTAGGGGCTTGGACAGTATAGGGATGAGCATGAGTAGAAAGTCGTGTGCAGCGGGGCCGCGGGAGGGGGGGAGGCATGCAGTTAGCAGGTTCAGAAGAGCAGTCATCATGAAAATATCAATAGAAGATAGAAAGAGAGGCAACATGGCGGCGGAATTTGAGAGGTAGAAGAATATCAGTATGAGGAAGAGAGCTGATGAGACGAAGAGCCTTTGACTCCACTCTGTCAAGGAGAGCTGTGTGAGTGGACCCTCCCCCCCCAAACACACACATGAGATGCATACTTCATACGAGGGCGGACAAGGCCCCTGTAAATGGATAGCAACTCTGCGGGGGACTGGCGGAGACGGTACAGAACGCCCAGCCTCGAGGAAGCTGATTTAGTAAGAGATGAGATATGAAGTTTCCAGTTGAGATTTTGAGTTAAGGATAGACCGAGGATGTTTAGTGTTGAAGAAAGTGATAGCTGAGTGTTGTCAAAGAATAGGGGATAGTTGTTTGGAAGATTGGGTATGCGGGTGATGTGTTTTCACCTCAGGGAACTAGACGTCCCTGCCTTGCATAGTCTCAGGTCACCCTTGGACAAGGTGTAATACCGGATCTGTCTCCCGTGCCAGGGTCACGGTGAAGCCTCTGGGCAGTAGCAGTGAGGGATTGGACTGCAGGCAGAGGAACTCTTTATGAGACAATGGCTGGAGTTCCAGGGTCCTAGTCAGCTGGACCGTGCCTAATTATTTAGGCCTGCGGTGTAAAAAGCCTCCCTGGGAACCAGTTGTCGGTGTGAGCTCCCCGTCCCTCCCCTCTATCGACGGTACTCCCATCCCTATTCTGCACAACAGCTGGTTCTTGTTTTCTCCTGAAAGAGATGTCTTCCGTGGGCCATTTGAGGTTGTACCTCCCGGCTTCTAGGTGGAGTTTCTGTGGGTTTTTCTTATACTCAAGGAATATTTCAGCTTTTTGGTCTCTCAGGAAGGGCGTCTGATACTCTCTAGAGTTGGTGGAGAACAACTGGTGACAGGTGCCACTGGCCAGGCCTCGAAAGGGTCGCAGAGTTGAGTTAGACGTTTCGGAAAGTGGGAGCGAATTGCTGGATCCTCTCCACCTTGCCAGCTCTGCTCTGTGTGACTACGCCGGCCCCGTTCTATGGGGCAAAACTTCGAGGACAATAGCTGAAAAGCACCGGGTTGTGAAAGTCTCTCTCGTGACCGAGGCTCAGGACAAGCGATTGGTCTTTGAGGCATTTTCAAGACCCCGTGGGAGCGAACTCCCAGTGTTGGAGGCATCTAACACAGCAGTATCTAATTTCCGTGCACAATTTTTATCCAATTCAATTTATGGTCACAATTTAAGTTATTTCGAAAGCGCTTTTAATATTTGCCCAAACTGTTAACTCGCTTAAATTTCTAACAATGCCTTCGAACCTTAAATGTGACGTCTGTCCCGTACGATTTGCAGCTCAGTACTTCCAGCTGAGTAGAACTTGCCGCCTCTGCGTTCAAAGATTACAACTTCAAAAGGCTGTGACTAAATGGGAAGTCAAACATGATGATCTTGAAAAGAAATTCGAAGCCCTTCAGGAATTTGTTTCAAGTAATGTGGCAGTGACTCCATCATCGATGGTGGAAAGGCCCTCCACCGAGACTGTGCCCTCTCCAGACGAATCTCCTGCTTCACAGGAGGACGTGTTACCTGCCTCACAGGTTGACTCCCAGCCTGCCTCACAGGTTGACTCCCAGCCTGCCTCACAGGCTAACCCCCAGCCTGCCTCACAGGCTAACCCCCAGCCTGCCTCACAGGCTTACCCCCAGCCTGCCTCACAGGCTAACCCCCAGCCTGCCTCGCAGGAAAACCGCCAGTCTGCCTCACAGGCTGACCCCCAGCCTGCCTTACAGGCTAACTCCCAACCTGCTTCACAGGACAACTTCCAGCCTGCCCCACTTAACGCTTCTCTTCCTGCTTCACAGGATATCGGGTTCCAACCTGTAAGGAATGGAGCCAAACCGAAGCAGGCAACCAAGAATTTACTGACCCCCACTACCTTCAATAGGTTCCAGGTACTGGCAGACACCATGGAGGAGGAGTTTGAGACTCGCATAGTTGGGGACTCCAGGGTGCCTGGCCAGCTTGTTGGGTTATGTGGTCATTCATCAAACGGCCGCAGAAAACGTTACTGCTATCCAGGTGCCAGACTGGGCCTAGATTCACTAATGAGTTACGACGTTCGTAAGTCACAAAAAATGTCTTTAGGCAACCTTCGGCTGCTTTGGGCTATTCACTAAACAGTTACGACACTCATGGCATGGCGTAAGTTATCGTGACCCGTACGTAGGACAGATTTTCTCCACAACACAAGGAGGAATGGGGAAGAAGAGGAAGACCTGCTGCCAAAATAATGAACAAAACGTCACAGTGCTATCAAAACATTGCTTTATAAGGACGTGTCAACCGTTTATAATACCATTCTCTGAATATGTGGTGATTGTGAACTCCTACACTATTGAATCAAATATCCTGCTGTAAACACTCGTGATAATATATATGAAGGGCTTGCAATGCTCGCAGGAGATCCACCAGGGGGTAATGTGGGTACTCATACATGCTCGGTGAATAATTTAGTCTTAATTTGTAGTTTGTAATACCTTAAACCACTAGCACAGCCAAGGATGCCCCCCCCGTTTACCGTTGATGAGGCTTCAGGCCCTGCACCCCAAAAATTTTTCTTGGTAGTCTTTTTCTCTGCCCTCCAATCTCCCTGAACATATTTCTGGGTGTCCCCTTGTCATTGTTTAGCAGATTTTAGCGACCTGTTTTGGAGACACAAAGTATTCATTACTGGGTAAATTATCATGTCTTTTTTGTGGAGTTAGTTATCACCAAGAAACAATTATGAAAGTACTAGGGTTGATTTGGTGAGTCTCATACTTGGATTGACAGTTTACTCTCCTCTGTAACGATAGGCTACTATCCCCAGCGGCAATTATAGGTTACAATTTTAGCAGAGTTAGGTTACCATCCACTAGATTAAAATGAGTCTGTTAGTTTGTAAATAGATTTGGGAGTGAAGACGGCTGGACAATATTTGCCGCAGTGCTTGTTTTAGTGAATTCTGGGGTAAATTTGTTGTAGTACTTTCATAGGTGAATTATTGTGGTAATAAACAGATCCCCATTAAAAAAGCATCATAACATACCACAGAAAATAAGTAATATGCATCTCTAATAGACTGCTCCTGCTAAGCAAATACCCATTCTTTGCAACATGCATTATATGTTTGTTGGATATTTTGTTAATTTAGTCATCCCATGGATCATCCTTGTCTCAATGATATTTACTGTATTAAGTTATTACATTTACTATTTACTATGCTAGTTTTACTGGTGTTATAGATGTGTCTAGTAAAGGTAGGGTGAAGTTGGGGGCATACACACAGCTGTGTGTGGCCTTGGTGTTCATCTCCATCACATGGTAACCTATTGCTGGTAAATTAGCAACCTAGCAACACCTGTCAGGGTTTGATTCATCATCCAGTTTCATTCCCACTCATAGTTTCATAGCTACTATAAATGAAAAAGTATTTTATGATTTTAGGTTGAGGCAAAATATATGTATATATATATATATATATATATATATATATATATATATATATATATATATATATATATATATATATATATATATATATATATATATATATATATATATATATATATATATATTGATAAATATTTCATGCAATAAGGTTGAGTAAAAAATATATAATTACTTCATTTTCTACTTATAGCACAACATTAAAACTAGAAAATAAACGTTCTTTGTCCATTGACTATAAAAACATCTTTCTCACCTTGAAATTCAAGTTATTTTTGGGGTATTGACAAAAAAATGTTTGTTTTTAACTCAAATATGCACTTTTTTTTTTCATTTATGTAACCTAACCTTACTAAAGTACTGACTCATATGTTGCTGGCACAAGTTGAGAACATAATGAAAAAGTGGGCATTGATATATACATTATTAAATATTTAAATGTGTTAAAACGTGTACTGGCAATAAAATACAGGAAATCATTGGGGAAATTGGTGTAGGAACTCGGTAGAGTTCTTCAAAGACAATGGCACTGCCCACTGTCAAAACACATTCCACTATACCTAGAAAATCTTCACAACGACTGTTGGCTCTCAATATATAGCTGGAAGCCAGACTCTTTTTCGAGTCATTAGAGTTTTGAGAGAAGTCTTGGGCTTTCCAGGATCTGACACACACACACACTCACATACACACAAACACACAAATATAAACTTTGAGAGTAAGAGTAGTAAAGTTGGGGGGATACGCAGTAGCAGCGCATGACCTCGGTGCTCATCTCCGTAACATTGGCCCTTGAGACTGTGGTGGAAGGGAGCCCCCATTACCCTGGGACACAGGGCCAGTATGATATCTGGGTTACCACAGTTTACCTTCCCCAGATTTCCCCAGGTACCCATTTATCGACCAGCCTGAGAGGGAGGATGAACAGCTGGGTGAGCTGCACGCCTAATGCCCGGGCCGGGATTCGAACCCGAGCCTGCGGAGTAGAAGCCAGGCACGCTAACCACTAGACCACGGAGGCGTATAACTTTGTGAGTGACACAGGCTAAGTGAACTTAATTATAATGCTTTTGAAAGTCACTTAATCTGACTTCATATATAATAACAACTTCTTTACTAATATAATTAAAGAAAGAACTGCTGGTATACATGAACACAACCACAACTTAAATTGTAAAAAAAGCGGAGAAATTATCTGACTCTAAAAACTAACTGCAGGACAATATGGCTGAGCTTATTATACAATTAATAAATAAATAAACCACCTGTGGTGTGTACCATTTGGAGCCATTCTTCACAGCCTGCTATTAAACATTTTTTTATATGTTATTTCCTATAGAAAACAATTAAATAAATTGCAAATACAAAACATGTTTGAAGAAAGCAAAAGAAACCTTTAGTGATGCATAAGAAATACAAAATTTCATGCCCCGCAATATTCAACAAAGTCCTGAAAAGCTCCAGCTATTGCAGTCATTCTGGTTGAGACTATTCAAGGAAATTTACACATTTCTGCAAACTATCCAGTAATATATGCTCGGTCTTGCTTCTTCAGAATCGTTTCTCTTGTGTCCATCTTCTGTCTCCTGCCTGGAAGTTTAAGGGTCCGACGCTGCACCACTGCTGGGACATATGGGCTGCTAGGTGTTGTAGCACCCATTACACTTACAGGTGACACTCAGTCTCCTCTAAAAGGAACATTATTTGCTTGGTCATCATAACCAGGATCATAAGAGAGAGAGAGAGAGAGAGAGAGAGAGAGAGAGAGAGAGAGAGAGAGAGAGAGAGAGAGAGAGAGAGAGAGAGAGAGAGAGAGAGAGAGAGAGAGAGAGAGAGAGAGAGAGAGAGAGAGAGAGAGAGAGAGAGTGGTAAAAGTGACTGGCTAGTAGTTAAAGGTGAAGAACCAATGAATTATAAAGTTTACAGTTAATAAACTGTCTGTGGAAATGAAGAAAACAAAGAAATACAATGACTAAGTTATAATAGTGAATTTAAAGAGAGAGAGAGAGAGAGAGAGAGAGAGAGAGAGAGAGAGAGAGAGAGAGAGAGAGAGAGAGAGAGAGAGAGAGAGAGAGAGAGAGAGAGAGAGAGAGAGAGAGAGAGAGGGGTAAAAGTGACTGGCTAGTAGTTAAAGGTTAAGAAGCAATGAATTAAAAAGTTTACATAGTTAATAAACTTAATCTGTGGAAATGAAGAAAACAAAGAAATACAATGAATAAGTTATAATAGTGAATTTAAAGTATCTATGTTTTAATAGGAAGTTACTTTATCTCAAGGACTATGAAAGAGCTTTTTACTTATTGTTATTGCACTTATAGTAGAGCGACATTGTTTTAAGCCATAATACAGCAAGCTGCTCTTTGGAATATGCCGTTTTATCTACTTCCCAATATCTGAGCAGCTGACAATGTCTGACCTTCACTCCTAATCCTAGCCACATTATTGGGCAGTGCCCTGGTGGCAGAAGTGGCAAATCTTAATGACTGATATTTTTTCTAAGCTCTGCTACTCAGTAAATGGCCTCACCTCTATGAAAATACTGAAATGACATCACGTACTGAAGTGTGTGTGGCACCATATCCCTTCCCCTCTCCATGGTGAGATAACTTGGCGTATAGTACACTTTTACCTACAGAGGAGGTCAAAACAGGGTAATGAGACTGATCATGGACAACTTGGAGGACAAAGTCATGGCTAAGAACTGACAGAAAGGCACGTGAGCTGCCTCCTTTGTTGTAAAAAAAAATATCGTTACCTAAAGGATACCTTCATGCAGATTAACAAAAATGTTTCACTCACTAGCACGTTTTAGCAACAATATACCAAGCTGACTCTCCACATGACAAGTGATTGGCTTACCTGAATTTCCTCACTTAATCTCCGTACTCCCGGTGGGGCAGACAACATCGTCTGCCTCTGTCACAGACAGCGCCTGCCTCTGTCACGGGCCACGTGCTGCACTGGTGTTGAGGTTCCTGTGATTGGCTACTGTCTCTAGAGTACGTATGTATCGAGCGCTGCCATTGGTTGAACGAAATATGTCAACAACACACTACGCCGTCTGTCGGCGGGAGTGTGAAACAGCGTTAAGGCAGGAAAATCTAAACATGGCGGACTTAAGATTTTTTTTTTTAATTGCAAGATATGACATTCTTATTTCCGCCATATTGGATCCACTTAAGATTGTCGTATCTGCGAGGCGTTAGTGAATCTGGGCCCTGGACGACATCACCGCAGCGTGCGATGATGTCACGAGAAATGCCGACCGAAACACTCTCTTTGCCATTCACGCGGGGACAAGTGCCATAAAGACAACCCGTTCTAAGGAACTGCTTGAGAAATACCGCCGCATGATCAAGCAATATAAACGTAAAACGGATGCCAGTAACATCATAATCTCAGGAATCCTCCAGAGGGTCGGTGCCGAATCTAGCTTTTACAGTAAGGCCTTCAGCACAAACAACAGACTTCAGTCCCTTTGCTCACAAGAAAACGTCCAGTTCGCTTACTTGTGGAACAGTTTTTACTACGATTCAGACTTGTTCCTTGCTGATGGCATCCACTTAAACCCTGTTGGAGCAGCCCGTTTCGGGAGGCTGATCTGTGACCAAGTGTATAAATATATATATATATATATATATATATATATATATATATATATATATATATATATATATATATATATATATATATATATATATATATATATATATATATATATATATATATATATATATATATATATATATATATATATATATATATATATATATATATATATATATATATATATATATATATATATATATATATATATATATATATATATATATATATATATATATATATATATATATATATATATATATATATATATATATATATATATATATATATATATATATATATATATATATATATATATATATATATATATATATATATATATATATATATATATATATATATATATATATATATATATATATATATATATATATATATATATATATATATATATATATATATATATATATATATATATATATATAAATAAACGGCTTATTTAACTTAAGTTAATTAGTGTATTTTGGACAAAGAAACAATGCTATAAAGGTGAAGTTCAGTTGTATTTGTCAAGAAAATTATATACAACAAATATATACAGTCATATAGATACATGGCATGCATTGTGCATTATAGAAAATGCATGAACAAAGACACACAAGCAAAAGAAAATATGAAAAAGAAATATTGGTCTCATAATTATACACAAAGTAAAGAGAGATAAGCGGAGAGTAATACAAAGCAATAATATCATGCAATAAAGGAATGAGAATACTAAAGAAAATTACACAACAAATTGACAAGTAAACTCACTTAGAAAAGTTACATAATACCAGGCCATATAAATTGGTTTATACCTGTCTTACACAGGGACATAACTTGAAGAAGAGTAAAGCAAACATGTGTAAAAAAGCAGAACTTATAAAGATTATCTGAAGTACACTTAAAATAACATGCATTTCAAACATGCAAGCAGATGCATAGGCCAAGCAAGCACAAACAAACAGCAGATAAACAAAATCAAGCAACAGGCACAAAATAAAGCATAATTTACTTCAAGCAGTATACATATCCTTGAGATTAGAAAATCCTTTTTTTTCTGTAAAGATACAAAATAGTGTTATGTACTATATAGGTATTAAGTATGTGCAATGTTTGCTAATTTCGTATTCCGTTTCTCACCACAGTCTCCAATACTTTCACCTCTTCCCCTTTTTCCTAAATTCCGATTAAAGAGTTTTACATAGTAATGAATTATCATACTAACATTTTTTCATCATAATTTGGTGAAGTTCCTCACCTAAATCGTTTTTTCTTTCAGTCCTATTTTTCATTATCTCTAACATATTGGCGCTCACATTCGATTTGAAAATAAAGTCTTTAATGTGTGCCCTAAAAAATCATTCATATTCTTTGATCATTTCAATGACCAATTTGCTATGATACTTTAAATATCTTTTATTTTCCGAATCTTTTAGCGCTTGGTATATATTATCAGATGTGACTGTATAATGAGGATCAGTCACTTTCAATCTACAAGTTTCACAGTCATGATGTTTACTTATTATATGAAACATATAACCTGCTACATAAGATATTGCATTTTCTTCAGTCCTATCATATGAAGTGAAACTAAATGTTGTATTACTTTCCTCACTTAAAGGATCAAAAGATGTGAAATAATTTGCCAGCGAATTATTCTGAAAAGACTTTAAATTTATGCAATTACCTTGTTGGTCACTTTTTGAGAAATTATCATCAGGCTCTTCTATGTCACTTCTCACCTCTTTGTCATTATCAAAACAAGAGTTAAAAGATGAAAAATAATCAGAAAGAGCATTATCACTGGTACTGCCTCCTACTTGCTCCTGGTTTACAAAATTTTCCTCCTCAAAATCATCTTCAATGCCTGAGGAACTCTCTTCTTTGCCCTTGGGTTTAACTAGTTCAAAAGTATGGAACTTGTCTATGTCACTCATTTTCATGAATTGTAAAATAGGCATTGCATCATCCAAACAGTTAGCCCTAACTGATGACTGAAATATGTGGTTGCTCATCATACCATTTATTAGCTTCTTAAATATTTGACAAGTTGGTGCGTCACTGTTTCCTCCATCATTTCGGATGGCGCTAAATTAATTTTCTAGGGCATCTTGATTATGCCTATTAGTCATCAAATACTTATAATTATGGTTTAAATGCACATCTTCCAAAAGTAATTTTATGCACCCAGAAATCCACCCAGAAATGCATGAAAGTGATCTTTTAGTGCCAATTATTTCCGAGGATTTTATCCATGAATCAAATTCAACTAGTCTTTCTAGCTGTCCATTTCCTTCTTCTATGGCACATTTACTACTTTTGGAGTCGTTTATTTGACAGCTATTAAATAAATCAAATAGCTTATCCATTTTTTTCTACAAAAAATGCTGTTTGAGAAGCTTCAGATGGCAAGGCCCTTAATTCTGCATAAGTGTGTATGCCTGCTGCAACACCCTTATTGAAAACTTGCGCAGATAAGGAAACGCGCATTTTTTCAAATGTATTGAAATATCTATGTTTTGCTGAGAGCTTAGGTGCAAGGCGCAAGGTTATGGCATTATCTCTTTTGTAAAACTCTTCAATATAATGCCATTTTACCACTGAGTTTTTATTGACAACAAAATCACATTTCATCAAATTATTACGGACACTTTTAAGCAGATGTAGTGTGTTATAAAATAAATGTATCTTTTCATCAGTGTGTATTATAAATGGAGACTGTGGTGAAATATTTAGCTTTAGGTAGATACTTCTATTTGTTGCATCTTGATCACATATGGCAAACTTAGTCTGTAAACCTGTATCCTTCATCTTGTTCAAACAATCTAGTAGCATGCACTTGAGGACATCTGGCTTAATGCTCTTATTAAACAAAAAATAGCTTAAAGTCTGTTTCCACTTTGAGGCTAAGCCTTTAATACTGCAAAGACAATGGAAAGAGGGCTTGTTCAGTATATATTATCACTCAGGTTGGTTGCAATTGTCCATCTTTTGAGTTAGTTTAGCAATGACATATTACTGAATCTTCCACCATGAGCAAGGGATGAGTAGGCAACTTGATATATATTCCTTAATACTGCAAAGATAATGAAAAGAGGGCTTGTTCAATATATATCAGGCACAATTGTCCAGCTTTTGAGTTAGTTTATCAAAGACATATTACTGAATCTTCCACCATGAGCAAGGGATGAGTTAGCAACTTGATATGTATTCCTTAATACTGCAAAGATAATTGAAAGAGGGCTTGTTCAGTATATATTATCACTCAGGTAGGTTACAATTGTCCATCTTTTGAGTTAGTTTATCAAAGACATAGTACTGAATCTTGTACCATGAGCAAGGGCCCTAGGGTGACGTATAGGAGATAGTTATACATTCCTATATATTTCATAGAGGAAAGGAAGAGGTCTAGTATGATATATTCTAAGGCTTCTTCATCTCTTAGTTAGTTCAGCAGTGAAAATCAGTTATATGCAGAGTGCTGAGTATCCTTGATGTCGATCGGTCAGCACGTACCTCAAGTCAGCATGCATTTGTGTTAAAGGTCAGCGAACTCATGGCCCAGAATCAGTCAGCATTTAAGTCAGGATGTGTTAGTTTCCATGCATCTGAGCTCAGCATATTGGGGTTTACTAAGTCAGTACTGTTAATTCTCAATCAGCATAGCCTGTGTATCAATGCTGACTTTATTTTGAACTCAGGATGGTCAAGTTATCAGCATGACAGCATTAAAGATTCAATGATGTGTCAGGCTGCACTCAGCATGACCGATTTTTATATACCAATTCTATGCTATAAATATAATATGCTGACTTTGCTTTGAGTTTAGCATGGTTTTGATCAGCATGGCAACATATATAAGATTCAGTTTGGCCATTTTGTTATGCTGAATTTATTATCAGCTCAGCATAAACGTTTTTTGAGAATGCTGTACGTGACCTTCCTTTAATACAGGGAACGTGAGGCTAAAAAAAATAAAAATTAGGATAGAACTGGTAAAGAAATAAAATTTCTTCAAGGTAGTTAGTTTACTAGTAAGGAAGAAGAGACAGCATCTATAATTATACGACAAAATAACGAACCAGACAAAGATAGCGGGAAAAATATTTAAATGAAAAATTTGTATTAAAATGTATTTTTAGAGATAGATTAGTTTTTAGATCATAGAGCTTAAAAATGCAATACGAGATAAGAAACCTCAGGTACTCTCTCTAACAAAACAAATATTAACATGAATATAACAATTGACACATTCAATATAGAGAATTATAATATATGGAGGAAAGACATATATCAAGCGAAGGGAGGAGTAATAATGCTGGAATTAAAGAACTGAAAGTAAAACGGATTGAAATAAACTTAGTAAATGCTGTTAAGTCAAATGAGATTGTAATGAAAATATAAGGAAACATGATTATAGGAACTTTGTATAAACCCCCTCAAACATGGAACTGGGACAAGGATGAATATAGAAAGCACTGCATAATGTAGACGATAAGGGTCAGGATAAATCTCAGCACCAGCCGTGGCAGCAGCTGCTGCTGCTGTTGATTCCAATATTACAAAGAAATATTAAAACAAATCAATACTCGAGGAGAAATGGAGTTAAAAATCTTAATAAAAATAATCCTTATGACCAATCATCATCTCGAGAGGAAAAGTTTGTGGAGGTGAACCGCCGCAGGATATCTAATAATTGCCAAACTCTTGTGGCAGGATGTTAAAACAAATACTTGAAAGGAACTGAAGAAACATTTTTGTATACCTTGGTAAGGCAACGTGGAAAGCCCTCCAGTCAGGCTATTAATTAAACACAGTGTTTGGATTCACATACGTCTCCGTGGACCAGTGGTTAGCGTGCCTGGCTACGACTCTGCGGACTGGGTTCGAATCTCGGCCCTGCCAGTCGGCGTGCAATTCACCCAACTGTTCAGCCTCCCTTTCGGATTGGTCGAGAAATGGGTACCTGTGGAAACCTGGTGAAGGTAAACTGTGGCAATCCCGGATTTTACATTGGCCGGTGTCTCAGGGTAATGGGTTCTTACTCACCACAGGCTCAAAGGACCAATGCGACGGAGATGAGCACCGCAGCCACGTGCAGCTATATCGTATGCACCCAACATTACTTACCTTTATTTAAAACACTCGTCCACAATTCAGCCAAACTTTCACTTAAATTGTATACAATTCCTGAGGAATTCACATATCAAAAATTTATTTAAAGTAAGTCAATGCAAAATACGTATGCATAACTCCGCCATATATTCGTATTCTCAGTATAGACATTCATCTATTTACAGATCGACTATTCATTAATATTGTAAATTCATACATATCTGGGTACCTACACAACCCACTGATTCACAATTGATCCATACACTTTTGGTTGCAATTTAAAGACTATTATTCACATTCCCACAACTCGGCTGCACATGCACACTAAAAGAGATATATAAGGCTTATGGACCTGATGGAATTCCTCCTATTGTCCTTAAAAACTGTGCTTCCGTGCTGACACCCTGCATGGTCAAACTCCTTCATCTCTGCCTATCAACATCTACCTTTCCTTCCTGCTGAAAGTATGCCTTTGTACAGCTTGTGCCTAAGAAGGGTGACCGTTCCAATCCCTCAAACTACCGCCCTATAGCTCTACTTTCCTGTCTATATAAAGCTTTTGAATCAATCATTAACCGGAAGATTCAAAAGCACCTTTCCACTTCTAACCTTCTATCTGATCGCCAGTATGGGTTCCGCAAGAGGCGTTTTACTGGCGATCTTCTTGCTCTCTTAACTGACTCTTGGTCATCCTCTCTTAGCCGTTTCGGTGTAACAACTTTCTCTGTTGCGCTAGACATATCGAAAACCTTCGATAGAGTCTGGCAAAAGTCTTTGCTTTCTAAATTGCCCTCTTTCGGATTCCATCCCTCTCTGTTCCTTTATCTCCAGTTTCCTTTTCGGCCGTTCTGTCTATGCTGTGGTAGACGGTCACTGTTCTTCCCTCTAAACCTATCAACAGTGGTGTTCCACAGGGCTCTGTCCTATCACCCACTCTCTTCCTGTTATTCATCAGTGATCTTCTTAACATAACAAACTGTCCTGTCCACTCATACGCCGACGATTCCACTCTGCATTACTGCTCTATTTCTTTCAGTAGAAGACCATCCCAGCAGGAAGTACATGACTCCAGGCTGGAGGCTGCAGAACGCTTAACCTCATACCTTGCTATCATTTCCGATTGGGGTAGAAGAAACCTTATGTCCTTCAATGCTTCAAAAACTATCAACTATCAACTCGACACACTCTTCCAAACATCTATCCCCTATTTTCTGACAACACTCAGCTGAGCTGTCACTCTCTTCAACACTAAATATCTTCGGTCTATCCTTAACTCAAAATCTTAACTGAAAACTTCACATCTCCTCTCTCACTAAATCAGCCTCCTGAGGTTGGGCTTTCTGTATCGTCTCCTCCAGTTCTTCTCCCTCGCACAGTTGCTATCCAAATACAGGGGCCTTGTCCGCCTTCGTATGGAGTATGCATCTCACGTGTGGGGGGGCTCTAGTCACACAGCTCTATTGGACAGAGTGGAGTCTAAAGCTCTTCGTCTTATCAGCTCTCCCCCTCTTACTGATAGTCTTCTACCTCTTAAATTCCGTCGCGATGTTGCCTCTCTTTCTATCTTCTATCGCTATTTTCACGCTGACTGCTCTTCTGATCTTGCTAACTGCATGCCTCCCCCCCTCCCGCGGCCTCGCCTCACACGACTTTCTAATCAAGCTCATCCGTATACTGCCCAAACCCCTTACGCAAGAGTTAAACAGCATCTTCACTCTTTCATCCCTCACGCTGGTAACTCTGCAACAATCTTCCTCCATCTGTACTTCCTCCTCCCTACTACTTGAATTCTTTCAAGAGGAGGGTAACAGGACACCTCTCCTCTCGAAATTGACCTCTCTTTTTGACCACTACTCTATACTCTATTCAGGAGCAGTAAGTAGCGGGCTTTTTTTTTTCATTATTGTTTTTTTTTCACGCTCTTGAACTGTCTCCTTTTCTGTAAAAAAAAAGAGAAAAAAATCGTTCACGTATTCATTCATAATATCAAATGCTTTCCATTTTCCTAAAGATATGTACGAAACTAACTAATATTCTCCATATTTCCAGACACCAAGGAGACGGAACTGACGGCCGCGGCAACGCGCAGCTGGCTGTGTATTGTGTGCAAGCCACTAGACCCTGCCTCATGTTTGCTTAGGATGTATATCTTTCTGACTTGGCTTGGCATATTGGATTTCTCTTTTATTTGTAATGCATTCCCAAGATTTTTCTCTCTTTCCTCCCTCTCTCCCTCTTACCATTTATCTATCTTTTTCTCTATCAATATATTTATTTATCCAATTATCTACCCATATTTATATGTACATATATATATATATATATATATATATATATATATATATATATATATATATATATATATATATATATATATATATATATATATATATATATGCATACACATATGCATATAGGGGAGCTAGTAGAAAATTACGAAAATATGAGCACATTGTTGAACGACTACTTCCTTTCAGTATTCACACAGGAGGATCGAACGACTATTCCGGAAAGGGTTCAGGTGTACGAGGGCGGGGATGGCGATAAATTGAGGGATATAATCATTACCAGACAAGTAGTTCAGGATGAGATACGTAAGCTTAAGAAGAACAAGTCGCCCCTCACGGGATATTTACGAGGGTATTAAAGAAATGAGGTGATGTACTCAGTGACCCACTAACCGACATCTTTAAGATGTCGGTAAATACTGGTTATGTGCCAAGCCTATGGAAATTAGCTAATGTGACGCAGATTTTCAAAAAGGGGGACAGGTCAGCTGCTTCAAACTATCGCCCAATTAGCTTAACATCAGTTATAGGCAAGATGCTGGAGTCCATAATAGCCAGGAACATTCGGGAGCATCTAGAGAAACATAGCTTAATTCACGACTCGCAGCATGGGTTCACTAAAGGTAGGTCATGCCTCACCAATCTCTTGTCCTTCTACAATAAAGTATTTGAGGCGGTAGACAGAGATGAAAATAATGATGTAATCTATCTTGATTTTAGTAAAGCGTTTGACAAAGTTCCTCACCAACGACTGTTGCTTAAATTACAGGCTCACGGAGTAGAGGGTAAAGTTTTGAACTGGGTCAAGGCGTGGCTTAGCAATAGGAAGCAAAGAGTGCAAATCAATGGTAAAAGATCTGACTGGGGATGTGTTACGAGTGGGATCCCACAAGGTTCAATATTAGGTCCACTTTTGTTTATTATTTATATCAATGACTCAGATACAAGAATTAGTAGTGATTTCAGTAAGTTTGCAGATGATACCAAGATCGGCAGAGTAATTGCGTCGGATCAGGACGCTAGTATTCTCCAGGGTGAACTAAACAGATTGTATGACTGAGCGGATAAATGGCAGATGGAGTTCAATGTAGGGAAGTGCAGTATTCTGAGTGTAGGTAGGAACAACTCCTCTCCTAACTATTGCTTAAATGACACTCTCATAAGCAGGTCTGGGTGCGAGAGGGATTTAGGGGTCTTAGTGAGCTCTGATCTCCGTCCAAGAGCACAATGCATTCAAGCTAGAAATCGAACAAATAGTGTACTGGGATTTATTTCATGGAGCGTAAGCAACAGAAGCCCCTAAGTCTTCCTCAAACTATATTTAGCATTAGTTAGACCTCATCTTGACTATGCGGTTCAGTTCTGATCACCTTACTATAGAATGGATATCAAAATGTTAGAATCGGTGCAGAGGAGGATGACTAAGATGATTCAGGGGTGAGAAACTTGCCATACGAGGAAAGACTCAAACTGTTAAACTTGAATTCTCTAGAAAGGCGAAGTGTGCGTGGAGACATGATCGAGGTTTGTAAATGGTTTGTAAATGTCTCATAAGAGAGACATTCATAAGGTTTTGTTGGTAAGAGAACCAAGTAGGACACGAAGTAATGGGTTTAAACTGGATAAATTCAGATTCAACTGGGACAAAAATTGGTTTACTAACAGGGTGGTGGATGAGTGTAATTGGCTTAGCAGTCATGTGGTGAGTGCCAATACAATTGTCACAATCAAAAATAGATTAGATAAATTCATGGACAGCGATATTAGGTGGGGTTAGATACACGGGAGCTACACAGGAGCTTAGGTTTAGAGGAACTGCCTTGTAAAGGCCTACCGGCCTCTTGCAGACTCCTATGTTCTTATGTTCTCATGTTCTTATTTCCTTTCTCTCAGACGCCCTTATACCGCTCAACGGTCGCACTTTCGCCCCACAAGGCGCTAAGACTGGCTGGACGGACGCACGCCGAGGCGACGCCCAAACGCTGTGTGCTGGAAGCCGCTGAGTCCACGCCGACGTGTGTGGCGCTGATTGGAAAAACACGAAAGTGTGCAGCAGGTTTGGGCGGCGATTTCTTATTTTTAACGATGAAGGTAAACGAAAAAATGTCACAATAAGCAAATAAATAAATTGACATAAATAACGAAATACATGCAATTCTGATGTACTGTACATATCCGGAGCCACACAGAGGGGGAAATAAAAAAAATATCACTGATATAAAACGAAATGAAACATAAACAAAGAAATGTAACATGAATGAGCATACCCTTCAATAAAATAAGTACATTCACGATAAAAGAAAATGCGCGAGCTGAGAAAAAAAACCCACGAGAGTACTGAAACACGCGGGGCAATAATTATAGTGCAGGTGCGTGACGTGTGTGTGTGTGTGTGTGTCGCTGACAATGAATATGTTGCCGATAAAGGAATACTGAAACTCGATAGTGAAAAAAAAAATTACCATGACCATAATGAGACGTGCGATGCCAACTATTGCTTTTTTTTTATAATTTTATATGTGTATTGACTTACCTTCTGACCTGCTGATCTAACAAGTGATTATTTTTGACCTGACCTCACCTGATCTAATTTAAGTTGACCATCTCACTCAACCTTCGCTCCTTTTCCATCACGCTTACCTAGCCTTCCCTTCCTCCCTCTCTTCCTTCTTCACTTTTCCTATGCTCCTTTTTTCTTTTACTTCTTTACTCCCTTGCTTTTCCCTTCTCTTTTCTCTCCTTAGTCCCTCCCCTACTTCCTCTCTCCCTCTCTTCCTCCCTTCCCCTCTCCCTCCCTCAGTCCGTTCGTTCGTTCGTTCCCTCCTTCCTTCATCTTCCCTCTCTTTGTTCATCTCTCCTCATTGTTTTATCTCATATTTCTCTATTACTTTTCTTTTTCCTCTCATTTTTTTGTCCCTTGTATTCATCCATGTATATTCTCTCTTGTAGTATTGTTTACATTTCATGTAGTTTTCTTTTAACTCATCTCCTCCTCTCTAATTTATCCGCCCTTGCTACTCGTTCATTAAATCCCTTACCCTTTCCTCACACTTTGCCACCCGAGCCGCCCCGTCACACACGTTACACACCTGAGTAACACAATAATTAAACCTTTTCATACCTTCACCTAGCTTGACTTTTCCCAACCCTCCAGTCCCTTTACTTCGCTTTCAAAATATCACGCTCAAGCTAATAATCTTTCCCTTTCCTTCCCATTGAATGCTTTCCTTTCCCTTTTATTTCCTCCCCTTTTTCCCCTGGTTCCTTCCTTTCCTTTCCTCTTTTCCTTTCCTACACTTTCCTTTCCTCTCACTTTCCTCTTTTCTTCACCCCTTCTCTCCTTCCTACACTTCTTTCTTCCTTTCCATTCCCTTATCGTAAATTTTGTATCTTCTATTTTATCAGCGTATCATTTTCTTGCCTGGTTTTCTATTCCTTTATTGTTATTATATTCCATTCCCGTCCTTTCCTTTCCAGTTTTTTTTATTTATTTTCCAATCAAATATTATTGAACATACTTATCTTTGCTTCCTCTCCTTCCCACTGTCTTCCCCCTACTTCCTTCCTCAAGTGTTCACTCCTTTCCCTTCCCTTCACGTACCCTTCCCTTGCCTTAGCGCAGTTTACCTTTCAAGGCATCTCTTTTTAACAGCATATGGTTCCTTTAAAATCCCTCCCATCCTTTCCCTTCCCTTCCTTCTTTCATACTCACCATCTGGACGCTCAGGATCAAGAGTCGCGGCGGAGGTGGAGAAGGGGTAGGGAGGGGCGAGGAGGGGGAGGAAGAGGTGGAAGTGAAGGTGGAGTGAGAGTGAACCTCCTTCCCACCCCAACGATCTTCATGGTGGAGTCTCTTCACACCCGGAGAGGGAGAGGTGGCGTGAGGTGTATAATAGGGGAAGGAAGGAGAGGGAAGGAAGAGGTGGGGGCTATGGAGAGAAGGATGCATGAGAATGGTGGAGGAGGAGTTTATGGTGAGGGAGGGAGGGACGGGGGTGCAGGGAAAAGGGAAAAAAGGAATGGGTGTTAGATAAGGAAGAAAGAGGAGGAAAAGGAGGAGGTTTATGGTTCGGGATGAAATAAAGTTATCCACATCACGAACAACAACAGATAAGGAAACAAAGAACACGAAGAAAATTTCCAAACAACATATTGCGTGCGTTTTTCCACTCTGCTTGAGTCCCTCCTTTAGTTCACACCCGCCGCGAGCCATTCACAGACGCTGAAGGAAAAGCCGATTTGTTTACATATACCGCAGAATGCATGGTCCCAGTGTTGAGCAGCACAATGCTGTAGTAACTGCACAGCATTAAAAAATATAGTGTGTGTTTCACCAACTAAATGCAACATAAGTAAAATAAACCCTTGCCTGCAATTTCCAGTGGATGAGTCAGCCATGGTCTCTGTTAACAACGCTCCTCCCCCTCTCTCTCTGTCTTAATGGTCCCATTACCTCGCCATTCCAGCTCTCTGTCCTCTCCATCTTCCTCTCCTTGTTTATACTCCTCAACGTAACCCCCCCCCCCCTCTCTCTCTCTCTCTCTCTCTCTCTCTCTCTCTCTTTTTACATAGATTTATATAGAAGATCAGACCACACAGACCCCATGGCCCAGACTAGGTGGTCTGTCCTTAAACCTAAGTGATTTTACATTAGTCAGATGGCTCCAAAAACGTTGCTTTTCTACTCTAGTTATTATTAAGTTCAAGGAAGTGACGGTCGAGCTTGTTTTTAAAGGAGTCAATCGTGTTACACTGGACCACTGATGGTGAGATCTTATTCCATTCTCGCACTACAACGTTGGTGAAGAAAAATTTGGTGCAGTCTGAATTTACTTGTCTACATTTGAGTTTTGTGCCATTGTTCCTCGTGCGCAAAGTGTCATCGATCATAAACAATTTTGTTCTGTCTACATTCATGAAACCATTAAGTATTTTAAAACATTCGATCAGTTTTCCTCGGAGGCGACGTTTCTCAAGAGAGAACATGTTAAGGGTGGAAAGCCTTTCTTCGTAGGATTTGTTGCGCGAGGAAGGGATCATTTTTGTTGCTCGACGCTGAACACCTTCTAGTTTAGCAATGTCCTTTGCATGGTGGGGAGACCAAAACTGCACCGCATATTCCAAGTGGGGTCTGACTAAACTATTGTAGAGCGGAAGTATTACATCTTTATTCTTGAATAAAAAGTTTCTTTTAATGAAGCCCAACATTCTGTTCGCTTTATTTGCTGCATCGATGCATTGATGTGAGAATTTGAGGTTTGACGCGATTTTAATCCCCAGGTCCTTAACGCATTGAACACTTGTGAGTTTAACGCCGCGTATTTCGTAATCGGACTTCTTATTTTTTGTTCCAACTTGAAGGACCTGGCACTTGTCTACGTTAAAGGGCATCTCCCATTTATCCGACCAAGCTGAAATTTTGTGCAAACCCTCTTGGAGGCTTTGCCTGTCTTCGTTAGTGAGAACCGAGTTACCAATCTTTGTGTCGTCTGCAAATTTACTAATGCGATTATTGAGTCCAACATCCACGTCGTTGATGTAAATAATGAAGAGCACTGGGCCTAGAACCGAGCCCTGAGGGACGCCACTAGTGACCGGCGCCCACTCTGAGTTAAATCCGTCAATCACAACTCTTTGTTGTGAGAGAGAGAGAGAGAGAGAGAGAGAGAGAGAGAGAGAGAGAGAGAGAGAGAGAGAGAGAGAGAGAGAGAGAGAGAGAGAGAGAGAGAGAGAGAGAGAGAGAGAATCAGAAATTAATGCGCGTCGACATTAAAGCTCAAACAAAAGTGACTGAAAACAAAATAACGGTACCTAATTCTAAAAAGGGAAAATTTCGCAGAAATACGACGTAAATTGACAGAAATTCAACTCTCAGATGATTTCAACGCAGAGGAAGTGTGGCTAAACTTTAATAAACAATTACTCACTCAGCAAAATACATATGTCCCGTTTTGCGAGAAGCAACGGAACACTAATAAGTCAACCGTGGTTTAACAACGAACTCAAGTTGATAAATTTGCTCTAGAAGCTAAAGAAAGTGCAAATCACCCCTGAAAATATTATACTGTGAGCAAAACGTAGGTACGAAGAAAATGTTGCCGCCAACTGTTCAACTAATCCTAAACCTTTCTCCATTTATATAAACAACACAAAGGCGATCAGAAGTGGGACTAGAGCCTTAACTGACAGCGATGGTAAATTAGTAACTGAAAGCCAGCGCGTTGTGAATCTATTGAACAATTACTTTATCTCGGTATTCAGTGCTGCCAGTCTTACCACCACTACCACTAACATCAGCGATGCAAATAGTATTAACGATAATTCCACGCAGATCTTGTCCGACTTTGTAATACCTTCCGATGAAGTCATCAATGCTCTCCAGTTTCTTTAAAAAAATAAACGTCCAGGACCAAACAATGTATATCCTATACTCCTTAAAAAGCAAAGAGCAAAATACTCCCCTCTCTCACAACCGTTTACAAGCGACAAGGCATCGTCCTTTCGGATTAGAAAGTGGCTAACGTAACAACAATATTTAAAATAGTTGACAATAAAGTACTGGGTAATTGCATGTCAATTAGACTAACGTTAGTAGTAAGGAAGCGAATCGAGAGCACTGAGACAAAATTGTAAGTTACTTAGAAAGCCGCTCATTAATTAAGGATTCTCACCATGGCTTCCGTAACAAGAGATTCTGCTTGTCAAACCTATTTACCTATTATAACGACCTCTTCACATTTTATGACGTAATCAAATTACTGAAAGTAGTCTATTTCGATTTTCAGAAAGTGTTTGAAAAAGTTCCACACCATAAATAATTCCATAAAATCAAGCAACTAGGTATGTACGGTAAAATACACCAATGGATCGCAAATTGGTGAGTAACAGACAGGAAAGAGCGGTGATCGATGGATTTAACTCGGAGTGGGCGCCTGTCACTAGTGGTGTCCCTCAGGTCTCAGTTCTCGGCCCAGTGCTGTTTATAATTTACCGCAATGACGTTGACATTGGACTCAATAATCTCATTAGTAAATTTTCTGACGACACAAAGATTGGTAATTAGGTCCTCACTGACGAAGACAGACAAAACACCCAAGAAGATTTGCATAAAATTTCAAATTGGTCCAATATATGGGTGATGCCCTTTGATATAGATAAGTGTCAGGTTCTCAAAATTGCTACAAAAAATAAGAGGTTAGATTATGAAATGCGTGGCGTTAAACACAAGCGTTCAGTGTGCCAAGGACCTGGGAGTTAAAATCGCGTCGAATCTCAAATTCTCACAGCAATGCAATGACGCAGCAAACAAAGTTCATTAAGAGAAACTTCTCGTTCAAGAACAAAAATGTGTTACTTTCGCCGTACGATAGTTTAGTCAGACCTCATTTAGAATATGCGATACAGTTTTGGTCTCCCCAAGACGCAAAGGACATTGCAAGATTTGAGGGTGTGCAGCGTTGGACAATAAAGATGATCTCTTCCATGAGCAACAAACCGTACGATGCGTTAAAGGCTCGCATCCCTTAAGATGTTCTCCCTTGAGAAACGTTGAATCCGAGGAAAACTGATCGAATGTTTCAAAATACTCAATGGTTTTACGAATTTGGACAAATCTAAATTGTTTCTGGTCGATGGCGCTTTTTCCGAACGAGAAATAAGGGCACAAAACTTAAGTGTAAACAAATAAATTTGGATTGCACCAAAGTTTTCTTCAGCAACGTTGTAGGGCGAGAATGGAATAAACTCCAGTGCAGTACGATTCATTCATAAAAAAACAAGCTCGACCGCCACTTCCTTCTGCTTGATATTCACTTAAGTCGAAATGCAGTGTCTTGTGGCATTGAACATTAAATTTAATAGGATTTCACTTAGGTTAAAGGAAAGACCACCTAGTCTGGACCATACGGTCTCTGTGGTCTGAAATCTATGTAAATTTTTTATCTCTCTCTCTCTCTCTCTCTCTCTCTCTCTCTCTCTCTCTCTCTCTCTCTCTCTCTCTCTCTCTCTCTCTCTCTCTCTCTCTCTCTCTCTCTCTCTTTCTCTTTCTCTCTTTCTCTTTCTCTCTCTCTCGGTAGAGGGGCGACTTACCACTATGGACACAGTGCACCACTGCACCGTGCATAGATCACCGCTGTACTGTGAACAACAGTGTTGTTTCGACACGCTGTTGCATCGTGCATAGCACATCTACGTTGGGCACAGCATGTTGCGGCACCTAGCAAACTGTACCGCTCCTAAGTGTAGTGTGTGACGGAGAGGTCGCTGATAAAACACTGGCATGCCCATTGCATGATTATTAAACCTGAACAGGTTATCACAGTAAACAAGATAAATCTACATAACACAAGCCGCTTCCTCTTCCTCTCCTCGCCGCCTCGTTTAGTGTACTCGCCGATCCCTCGACCCTTGAGGCTGTTGACGCGTGACACTCACAGATAACTACATCCGAATTAAACAAGACATAACTATGTAAATATAAGAACACCATAGGAAAATAAAAGGAAGGGTATACACAAACTTTTGATGAAGATCAGCGCGATACACGTGATGTACATGATTAAGACTTTCAAATATTAAATAAATTCACATCACCAACAGTAATATCAGCAGGATTATTTTAGATGTTTTATTACACAAAACAATATGACTGTATATAAATATTTAATGTTTCAATCCATGTTACCTGCTGTTAGCATCACCACCGCCACCACTACTACTACTACTACTACAACAACAACAACAACTACTACTACTACTACTACTACTACTACTACTACTACTGCTATTACTGCTACCACCACTACTACTACTACTACTACTACTACTACTACTACTGCTGCTGCTGCTGCTGCTGAAACTCACAAAGTTGACCCTTTAGAGCGGTGAACTCCTTTACAATGCTGACGCTTTCCAATTGTGGTCCTTCGAGTGGTGGCTCCCACTACCCCGGCGACCCTCACTCCGAGCAGCAGTAGAAGGCCGCTGACACGAGGGACACGTCGTCGTTGAAGATGTGTAGAGACTGCCTCACCTGCGTCGCCAGGCCGCAGATGGTGCTACCTGGCCACGGGGGTGACAACAGTTAAGGTGGGGAGGACGGTGCTGATGATGGTGATGGTACGTGGATGGTGGTGATCAGGCTTAAATGAAGGCAGAGATGGTGATGATTCGTGCATGACGGTTATGATGAGGTATGGATGAAGGTTTAGACGGTGATGATGAGACTGGCACAGGAATATTGGTAAACGTGGGTGTTATGGTGAAGCCAGTGACGGTTAGACTGACAGGTGAGTGAAGGTGAAGACGATGAGTGTGACAATGAAAAGTGATGTTAATACTTAACATATAACACCACCACTCCTCCTCCTCCTCCTACTACTACTACTACTATTACTACTACTACTATATAGCACGACCGTGGTAAAGTGGTGCTCAGCTATGCTGTGTGCAGTCTTTTGCGTGCCGTTCTGTGCTCTTTATGGCTGTTTTGCCGCTGCTGCTGCGGGCTTCGAAGGACTGTTTCATGCAACAGCCTTACCGTACAGCTGTACCGCAAAGTGTTCTGCATTAGAATATTTACTTATAGCAGTGACCTGAAGCATACAGAGCAGTGTCTGCCTGTTAAAAAAAATACAATATCATGCTTGGGCTCGCCTCTTTTAGTGTAAAATACCGAGAGTAATGCTATTTTTTATATTACAATAGAATCAAACATGAGGGGACAGACACACCGTAGGAACACTGCGGCCACTTCCCCCGCTGCCTTTCCAACACAAGAGCAACAACAAGCACAAGGGCATACTTACACTTCCTTCGGACACCGCTGCCAACCGGTCACCCTGCATCCTACGGGTACAGCAACAACAACAACAACAACACATCCAACCCAACCCAACAACAATATACAGCGGAGGCACCGCTGCCAGTCGCCCCAACGTCCCCTGTCCGTGCCGCCAACAATAACAACAAAAACAAAAACGCACACGAGGACACACTCACTCCGGGGGCAGCGCTGCCACTCGCCCCAGCGCCCCCTGTCCGTGCCGTCCCCGATCATCCTCTCGCCGTTCTCACACTCCATGGCGAGGTTGCTGGCGGCAGACTTGTCCTTCTCGGCCTCCCACGGCTGTTCCATCCTCATGCGCACCCCAGCGAGGAAACCCGTGGTGCACATGAACACGTCTTGGCGAGGGGCGGGGAGGCGTGCGTCAGGGATGGCCGGGGGGAAAAGGATAACAGGAATGAAGCGGGATGGGGACCGTAAGACAGCAATGGGGAGGGTAAGACAACAATGAGGAGGGTAAGATGGGGATCAGTAGGGATGAAAAAGTGAGGCGGAGGTGGAAAGGGATGGGCCAGGTAGGACTGTGATACATAGGAATACATAGGAATACATAGGAAGAACAGACACCAGAAGACCTATCGGTCCATGGCGAGGGTGTCTGTTTACTACCGCTACTACTAGTAATCTACGTGTGGTAGGACAGGACAGAACAGATGAAGGCTCCTCCCCACCCACCTCTCCCTCCGGCAACGTGCCGGCAGGAAATAGTTAGAAGAGAACACCATGTACCTTTAAGGAAGAAAGGGACATGGAAATTTTACAGTAAAGAGAGAAATAAGAGGAAATTACTACCCTTAAATTACACTAATGGTAACCTAAGCTGTGGGGGAAAATGACTTCATTACATAAGAACATAAAAACACAGAAACACGAGGAGAATGGAAGAGGACGAGTGGCCTAAACAGGGCAGCCTCAGGATCCCCCCTAATACTCACGATGGGTGAGGTGTAGTTTCAGGGGCACAGGGGAGGCTTGATCCTCGTTTTACCGGCGGTACTAGGCACGGCACCAGTAACCAGTCACCTTACTGCACCCACACCTCACTCCACCTGTCATGCGGACATTAACTGTTGCTTTACTCTATTGTTAATTTACGCTACTTGCAATCTAGGTTGTGGGGGAGAATAATATGAATTTAGGTTGACGTCTTGCTGCAATCTGTCTGAAAACATGCGAAGAAGGGTCAGTATAATCTTATATCCCTGAAGTACTTATCCAATGAAGCCTTGAAGCTATTGATACTCAGTGCGCTAACTACTGACGGTGGGAGTCTATTCCAGTGATCGACGACTCTATTATTGAAAAAAAACTTTTGCGCATCAATGTGTTACATCGGTTTCCTTTTAACTTCATACCGTTGCTGCGTGTTCTTGTGTTGGTGTCTCTCTGAAATAGACTATCTGGGTTAATGTTGTCGAATCCATTAAGGATTTTGAACACTTCAATTAAGTCCTCTCTTATCCTTCGCTTTTTTAGGGAAAACATATCTAGACGCTTTAAACGCTCGTCATATGGCAAGTTTCAGAGCGCTGGAATTTGTTTGGTTGCTCGTCGCTGTATCCTTTCTAGCAAAACTTGATCTTTGATATAGTTCGGTGACCAGAACTGAACGGTGTATTCTAGGTGTGGTCTTACAAATGCTAAATATAATCTCTTCATAAGTTCGGGTGATTTATAATCAAAGTTTCTTGAGATTAATCCTAACATCATATTGGCTTTTTTACTCGCTGCAGAACATTGATCACTCATTTTAAGAGTGTTACTGATAATGACACCAAGATCTTTTTCTTGTTTTACTTCTCTGAATTCATGTCCTTGAATCTGATACTTAAAGTTAGGATTTTTTTCAGCTATGTGCATTACTTTACATTTATCTACGTTAAAACTCATTTGCCATTTTTCGCTCCAGTCGGCAAGTCTTATTAAGTCTGATTGAATCTTTTCGCAGCTTTGACTGTTCATTACCGTACCTCCTAATTTGGTATCGTCGGCGAATTTGGCTACTTTTGATAGAATATCAGTAAATTATGAATAGTGTTGGACCCAGGACCGAACCTTGGGGCACGCCACTGGTGACGTGTTGCCAATTCGATGCTTCACCATTAAGAACTACACGTTGTTCTCTGTCGGTGAGCCAGTCATGAATCCACGCACATAGATGGTCGTTAATACCGTGGGAACGCAGTTTATAAATAAGTATAACGTGAGGAACTTTATCAAACGCTTTCTGAAAATCTAGGTAAATTACGTCATATGGGCTTCGGGCGTCCCAACATGTATAAACTTCGTTGAAAAAAGTTAATAGGTTGGTAAGGCAAGACCGATTACTACGAAATCCGTGCTGACTATCAGTTATCAAATCATTTGTTTCAAGGAAAGTGATCATTTTATCCCTGATCATTTTTTCGAATAGTTAATTAGGACAGACGTAAGGCTGATAGGACGATAATTACTGGCTTGTTTTTTATCTCCTTTTTTTAAAGATCGGAGTAATATTGGCTTTTTTCCACTCGAGAGGCACACTGGCCTGTGCTAATGACTTGTTGAATATTAATGTTATGGGTAATTCTAGCTGTTGACTACATTCTCTCAACACGCGAGGAAATAAATTGTCGGGGCCCGGAGATTTATTTGGATCTATTTTCTGCAGGTACGCACGCACTTCGCTGATATCAATGTCGGTCAATGCAAGCTTATGTTCTTCAGGGCCTTGAAAAATTTTCTTCGGGGCTGGAATCGATGTCATGTTCTCTTTTGTAAATACGATACTAAAGGTTGAATTTAGGACCGACGCCATGCCTTTATCTTCACTAATCGTATTGCCACTTAATAGTAGTGGGCCGATATTTTTTTTAACAGTTTTTTTTGTTTCTTATGTAACTGAAAAATAACCTGGGATTTTTCTTACCATCGAGTGATATTTTCATCTCATATTCGCGTTTCTGTTTTCTGATTTTCCTTTTGCACTCTCTCTTGACATTGATGTAATTAGTATGATCCTGTGAATTATGTGACAACTTATATTGCTTATACAGTTTTCTTTTTTCGACGATGATTTTTTGTAGGTAATTATTCATCCACAACGGTTTTTGATTATCAGTCTTTCGTGGCTTGAGGGGAATGACTTTATTTACACTCGCAGTGATTTGTGCAGTAAAACGATTATACATTTCTTGAACGCTGACGTTGTTGAGCAAATGATTCCAATTTACTGAAGCTAGTTCTCTTTTTAGGTCCATAAAATTAGCTTTACTATAATTAGGTATTAAGAGCGAGTCTGCTCGTGCTTTTGTTTCAATATTTAAAACGCATCTGAGTGTATTGTGTTCACTGCTTGCAAATGGCTCGCCTACCTCACACGCGGTTATGAGGTGGCTGTCGGTCGTGAAGACTAAATCCGGAATGTTATTTACTCGCGTCGGTGCGGTAACTGTTTGATAAAGAAATGTATCTTGCGCAAAATTTTATAATCTAGTTCCTTCCCTGTCGGCAGATAGTGGAGACCAGTTAACAGAGGGGTTATTGAAGTCGCCGCATATTATTGCATTTCTGTTTCTGATAATTTTATTTATCTCTGCGCTGAGATAGCGGAATGGTGAGGTAAGAGTGATGGTGAAGATACAGGGACAGAGTACATCAATACACCAGTAGATGGGGAAAAGAAGGATCAAAAGAAGGGGAAAGAGTGATTGAAATAAAGAAAACGAGTAGGGATTCTAATAAAGTTCTTTAAAAAGTAGCAATGGTTTTAAGTTAGATGAATTCAGATTAAAAAAGACAGGCAAGAATTGGTTTACCAAGAGTGGTGGATGAGTGGCACAGGCTAGAAGTCATGTTTTTTGTGCCAATTCCGTAGATAAATTCAAGAAGAGGTTGGATAAATTCATTGATAGTGAGGTTAGGAGGGGTTAGGCTTACAGGAGCTGCCTTGTATAGGCACCCGGCCTCTTGCAGACTTATTACGTTCTTGTATTTTTAATTGTAAAGTAGGAATAGGGATGAAAGGATGTGAAGGAAACAAAGATGGTAAAAAAGGAAATAGTAACACACACACACACACACACACACACACACACACACACACACACACACACACACACACACACACACACATACACACACACACACACACACGGCCCGGTAGCTCAGTGGATAGAGGGTCTGCCTCACAACCGGAAGGACCGGGGCTCGACTCCCCGGCCGGGTGAAGATAAGTTGGGTTTATCTTCTTTCACGTGTAGCCCCTGTTCACCTAGCAGTGAGTAGGCACGCGACGTAAGGCAAGAAGTTGTGACCTCGTTGTCGCGGTGTGTTGTGTGTGATTGGTCTCAGTCCTACACAAAGGTCGGTACTATGAGCTCTGTGCTCTTCCGTAGGGGAACGAGAGACCAAGAGGTGAATTACACACACACACACACACACACACACACACACACACACACACACACACATACACACACACACATACACACACACACAAAAACACACACACACACACACATATATATATATATATATATATATATATATATATATATATATATATATATATATAAAATATATATATATATATATATATATATATATATATATATATATATATATATATATATATTCATTCACACACACACACACACACACACACTCACACGGGAAAGCGGTGTCTGAATGGCCAAAGTGCGGGCGTTGCGTCCTGGAGGATCCGGGTTCGAGTTCAGCCCGCTGCTGTAAGCTGACGATTTTCAGTTATCGCCAAGTGATCAAAGACTATTATAGGCTATAGGTTATCTCAAAAAAGGATCCATAATGAGCTCCGGGGGACAGCATTAGCTAAGCAGGATGGCGCCACTATAATGTACTTGCCTGCGCCCTAACGGGCTGGGGCCGACTACTTGGCCCCACCAAGATAGTCTACCGGCGTCATAGGCGGAAGTAAAATATACACACTCACACAATGTCTCTGTCCTATAACCCACTCTCTGTTATTCATCAATGTTTATCGTCTTCCATGGGTCTTTTGATAGTGCAGTAACCGACTGACTCCACAAGACGACGTTTATACTTGCTGTGTTTTTCAAAACCACAGTTACTCGATCGGGCGGATAAGTGTTATTTTCCGTATAATTGTAGCATTTATCTGCTAGTAGTCATTTGATTGAACACATCTACATAATCTCACACAGAACACAGTGGCAGACTTGCTTTGACTTTTCACCTGTTGCCTGCTGCACGGTACTAACTTAGTTCAAGCCACGTGTGTACAGACAGACAAAGAACCAGCCACGGCCCACGCCGTGACGCCGAGAAAAGTATTCCCCTGAGAGTAGGTTGGAATTTCCCCTGAAACACTGGTCACCACGCGCCGCCGCACCTGCCCTGGGAACACACCTGCGCCCACACAAAGCACCCGCTCACAGAAATTTACTCGCTTCGAGAACAGAGCAAACTGCGCTCAACTCAATAATAACTTGATCAGCAAAGTAACATAGCGTCAACAGTTCCATAAATAATTAATTAAATGTAAACAATGAAAAAGAAAATAGATAAAGGACTACTACCGCGACTCTAAATACATCTTGTCTGTCAAAGTTTCTTTCTATAGTAAATTCAACGTAACCATGCCGTCCAAATATTTCACCTGCAGTAATTGTTCACAGAAATTTGTCCCAATGCACTTCCAAACCAGCCAGTCTAAACGTAAATATTGTGTCTTGGACTCCCCCATACAAGCACTTCACTCGACAAATGGGGACTTGAAACGTTCAAATGCCTTGTTACGAGAAATTGTTACATCATATCCCGCACTTCCTCTGCCTTCTCATTATGAGTCCACAACCACGTATTCTGCAATTCTGACCCCACCACATACCTCCTCCTCCACTTTCTCCTCCCATCTCCGAGCCTCCACCTCCTCCCACCTTCACGCCTCTTCCTCCTACCCGCTCCTTCCTGCCGCCTCCTCCTTCCCCACCCTTCCATCAGAGCCTGTACGCGCCTCCGCCCTCCCTACAACGCCCACCTCCCTTCCTACCCCCCCCCCACCTCCTCCCTACCCCAACCACCTCCCTTCCCATCTGCTCCCAACAAAACCTCACGGGGACTTCCCCTCCCTGCACTACCACCACCACCGCTGCCATCACCCCCACCCCCTCCCCCACTCATGCCACCATCACCACCACCAGGTCGACATACTCTTCCTACTCCCCTCCCTCTTCCTCCCTTCCCTCCTCCGCCCCTTCCTTTTACTCCTTCTCTACTCCCCCCCGATCAACCACTACTCCCCCTACCACCTCTTTCTCCTCTTCCCTCGACTCACCCTTCTCCCCCCCCCCCCTCTGCCAACCCTCTTAACGCTTCCATCTCCAGTCGCCTCCCTCCCACTGCTCACTACTCATCCATCAAACGCCGCAAGACCATTCCTCCTGCTGTGGTCTGCGTAGATCAGACGCAGTTTCGGAGCACAGACAAGCTGAAAACATTTGTTAGACTTGTTGGGGACTCGCTGGCTAGAGGTCATCTCATTGAATTATGCGGCCGCGATACAGAGACGCGGAGGCGTTATTGCATTCCGGGAGCCAAACTGGACATTACATCAGCTGTCGATGCTGTCACGAAAAGCGCGAAGGAAGACACAGTTTATCTGATTCACGCGGGGACAAACGACGTTCAGTATACTCAACCTCAGACCCTACTATCAAAATACCGTCAAGTCATTCGGCAATACAAGACAAAGTCCCCTCACGTCATTGTCTCTGGAATTCTACCTAGAATCAGCGCTTACGCCGGTTTCAACAGCAAAGCGTGCAACATCAATACAAGTCTGAAGGAAATTTGTGACGACGAAGGCGTAGCGTTCACAAACGGCTGGCATAACTTCCTTGAGCACCCAGACTTGTTTCGTGACGATGGCCTCCACCTGAATGAGGTTGGTTCGGCGCGTTTCGGAAGGCTTCTGGACGAGGCAGTTAAAAGCTTTTCGAAAAGCTTTTCCAAAAAGTGCAGGCGAGGGCTGAGCAAAGGCCGCCCTTGACCAACCAACCTGTACCGTCGGTGCGGACTGATACAATTCGTCGCAGCCAAAACATGAGTCACATTTGTTTTGTACACAAATGCACGTAGTTTCATACCCAAAAAGGACGAAATTAGGGCGTATATTGCAACAGAGAAACCAGATGTGGTAGCCATCACAGAGACTTGGGCCAACTCTGCTCATCTAGTATCCGAACTGTCATTCCCCGGGTATGAAAGCTTCCACAATCATCAAAAGCACAAGAAAGGAGAAGGAGTAATTTGCTACGTAAAAAGTACGTTCCCAGCCATAAAAATAGACAAACAGGACGCAGAGAATATAACAGAGACATAAATGCGAATAATAAGAAACTAACACTTGCGACCGTATACAGGCCCCCAAAACAACAGGCAGCCGACGACAATATCCTGTACGAAGATCTTCACTCTCTTACACAAAGCAAATAAGCAATAATAAATGGGGACTTTAATTGCCCTAACATTGACTGGGGACATTTGACTGGAGATCAAGAAATTAGGGAGGATTCGTTCCTCACTCAAGTTGTAACTCAACCGACAAGAGAAAACAATCTGCTGGATCTGGTACTAAGAACATAAGAACATACGAACGTAGGAGTCTGCAAGAGGCCGGTAGGCCTGTACAAAGCAGCTCCTTTGAACCTAAGCTCCCGTGTATCTGTCCCCTCATAATATCGCTGTCTATGAATTTATCTAATCTGTTTTTGAATGTGACAATTGTATTGGCACTCACCACATGACTGCTAAGCCTATTCCACGCATCCACTACCCTGTTAGGAAACCAATTTTTGCCTATGTCCCTGTTGAATCTGAATTTATCCAGTTTAAACCCATTACATCGTGTCCTACCCGGTTCTCTTACCAACAAAACCTTGTGAATATCTCCCTTATTAAAGCCTTTCATCAATTTATAAGCCTCGATCATGTCTCCACGCACCCTTCGCCTTTCTAGAGAATGCGAGTTTAACTGTTTGAGTCTTTCCTCGTATGGCAAGTTTCTCAACCCCTGAATCATCTTAGTCATCCTCTTCTGAACCGATTCTAACATTTTGATATACATTCTATAGTAAGTTGATCAGAACTGAACCGCATAGTCAAGATGAGGTCTAACTAATGCTAAATATAGTTTGAGGAAGACTTCGGCGTTTCTGTTGCTTACGCTCCTTGAAATAAATCCCAGTACCCTATTTGCGCGATTTCTAGCTTGAATGCATTGTGCCCTTGGACGGAGATCAGAGCTCACTAAGACCAAGTCCAAGAAGTGAAAAAAAGTACTTGGACAAACTCGACACGAACAAGTCAACGGGGCCCGACAGTCAGTACCCTATTTGCGCGATTTCTAGCTTGAATGCATTGTGCCCTTGGAAGGAGATCAGAGCTCACTAAGACCAAGTCCAAGAAGTGAAAAAAAGTACTTGGACAAACTCGACACGAACAAGTCAACGGGGCCCGACAGTTTGTCCCCGCAGTTATTAAAAGAGCTTAAACAAAAAATACTTCAGCCACTCACTAATATATTTAACCGGTCAGTACAACTGAACAAGGTCCCAGAAGACTGGAAGATGGCGAACGTAACACCGATTTTCAAAAAAGGAGTCAAAAGCGTTGGATTAAACTACAGGCCCGCAAGTTTGACGTCAGTGGCAGAAAAAAATACTCGAAAAGATTATTAGAGACAAACTTGTTAAGTTTCTAGAAGACATTAATATAATCTCCGACACCCAGCATGGCTTCAGAAACAGGCGCTCCTGCCTAAAGAATTTATTAGACTTCTTACAAGGTATATATAAGAGCTGAGTAGTAACAAATGTACGGAAGTGGGGGTTGCCTCAGCGGGGGACTGGAAGTGGGGATGGGGGGTCAGCAGGGGTTACGGAAGAGGGGTATCTGGACACCCCCTCCCTAACCCCACACACACACCATCTCTTTACCTTTTCACCCCCCCCCTCACCCCCTCTCGGACTAGCGTACGGAAGCGAGAAGGTGACGGGAGTAGGGGTGCCCAGCAGGGAGGGAGGGGGGGGGGGGGTGACGGGAGAAGGGATACTTGAAGGGTTAAGATAAGATCTTTCTTTGACCCTCGAATGACCACGAGATTATAATCACGGAAAAGGTTAAGGACATTAGGTTAATGACCAGGCTGAAATATGAATTTACTCTCTAATGCAAGTCCGAAAATAAAATAAAAAATCGCCATTGAACGTAAGACTCGATAAATTATTTAAGTTTTTGCTGGATGTATTGTATCATTATCTTCTTATTTCTCATTTCTCAACTTGTTTCTTCTTATTTCTTTCCTCAACTTATATATATTTTTTTTTACTCCGGTTATTTGGTGCCATCTAACCCTAAACACTGCAGCACCAAGTCTTTTTTTTTCTGATTTTGCATTAATTAATGTCTTATATCTCATTTCTTAACTTCGATGTCATATGACCTTAGGCGTTGCCGCATCGAATTTACCTTTTTCCGTGAAAAAGGGATCATGTGTGTGTGTGTGTGTGTGTGTGTGTGTGTGTGTGTTCCATTCCCCTCCGATTCTTGAGAAATCTTCGGCTATCTCGATATATTGTGGGACATCTTTTTAGCCGATTATATGCTCCGAAGCGGAATTTAGTGAGGATTCTTATGGTATCTTCAAATTCCTCATACGTCTATTAGTTCCCGAGTTACACCGAGAAAACTGATTTTTTTTTTCTCTCGTCAGAGTAGCCTAACAAATAAAAAACACTCATTAATTAATGTCTTATATCTCATTTCTTAACATATTTCTTCTTATTTCTTTTCTCAACTTGCATTTCTTTATATTTTCTGCCTGCTCTTCGGTGTCATATGACCTTAGACGTTGCCGCATCGAGTTTACCTTTTTCCGTGAAAAAGGGATCATGTGTGTGTGTGTGTGTGTGTGTTCCATTCCCCTCCGATTCTTGAGTAATCTGCGGCTAGCTCGAAATTTTGTGGGCCCTCTTTTTTAGCCGATTATATGCTCCGAAGCGGAATTTAGTGAGGATTCTTATGGTATCTTCAAATTCCTCATACGTCTATTAGTTCCCGAGTTACACCGAGAAAACTGAATTTTTTTCTCTCGTCAGAGTAGCCTAACAAATAAAAAACAGTCATTAATTAATGTCTTATATCTCATTTCTTAACTTATTTCTTCTTATTTCTTTTCTCAACTTGCATTTCTTTATATTTTCTGCCTGCTCTTCGGTGTCATATGACCTTAGACGTTGCCGCATCGAGTTTACCTTTTTCCGTGAAAAGGGATCGTAATGTGTGTGTGTGTGTGTGTGTGTGTGTTCCATTCCTCCGATTCTTGAGAAATCTGCGGCTAGCTCGAAATTTTGTGGGCCATCTTTTTAGCCGATTATATGCTCGAAGCGGAATTTAGTGAGGATTCTTATGGTATCTTCAAATTCCTCATACGTCTATTAGTTCCCGAGTTACACCGAGAAAACTGGATTTTTTTCTCTCGTCAGAGTAGCATAACAAATAAAATCACTCATTAATTAATGTCTTATATTTCATTTCTTAACTTATTTCTTTTATTTCTTTTCTCAACTTGCATTTCTTTATATTTTCTGCCTGCTCTTCGGTGTCATATGACCTTAGACGTTGCCGCATCGAGTTTACCTTTTTCCGTTAAAAGGGATCATGTGTGTGTGTGTGTGTGTGTGTGTGTGTGTGTGTGTGTGTGTTCCATTCCCTCCGATTCTTGAGAAATCTGCGGCTAGCTCGAAATTTTGTGGGCCATCTTTTTAGCCGATTATATGCTCGAAGCGGAATTTAGTGAGGATTCTTATGGTATCTTCAAATTCCTCATACGTCTATTAGTTCCCGAGTTACACCGAGAAAACTGATTTTTTCTCTCGTCAGAGTAGCATAACAAATGAAAATCACTCATTAATTAATGTCTTATATTTCATTTTTAACTTATTTCTTCTTATTTCTTTTCTCAACTTGCATTTCTTTATATTTTCTGCCTGCTCTTCGGTGTCATATGACCTTAGACGTTGCCGCATCGAGTTTACTTTTTCCGTGAAAAGGGATCGTGTGTGTGTGTGTGTGTGTGTGTGTGTGTGTGTGTGTGTGTGTGTGTGTTCCATTCCCTCTGATTCTTGAGAAATCTGCTGCTTGCTCAAAATTTTGTGGGCCAACTTTTTAGCCGAATATATGTTCCGAAGCGGAATTTAGTGAGGATTCTTATGGTATCTTCAAATTCCTCATGCGTCTATTAGTTCCCGAGTTACACCGAGAAAACTGAATGTTATTCTCTCGTCAGAGTATCCTAACAAATAAAATCGCTCAGAGCTCCTCATCTACGTTCCTAAGAAAGATTGCCATATGTTACTATTAAGAAACTTATCCCAACAACTGCAAATTTGACGCACTTTCATCGAAAACTTAATTTTAATAATTTTTATTTACTTTTATGGCGCGTTTCGCGTCATCGTCCGCCAGAACCTTTACCCTTGATGACATGAAATGCGTCATCGTGCGCGAGAGGGTTAAATAAGTCAGATTTATCTCAAATTCACTGTCTGGGCAGACAAATATTCGGAAAAGAGAAGGCAAACCAGTTTGTAGATATATATAAATATGCCGTATATTCACGTCCTTATGGATATCTTCTTGTTGATTAGGGTATAAATACTCCTGAATCCCTACAGTTTCGCTCAAACATTGTTGGAGAGCCTCCCAGATGAACGCGTATTCCAATGGTGAACTCCAGGAAAAGGAACTCTTACACGTTCTATACTCCCAACATAACGAACCCTATGGTTTAAGCTCTCAGCTACTTCTGATCTTACTCTCTTAAGCCTTTGCAGTTACTTTCTTAAACCATCGAAGCCCGCCTTCCTGAAGTCAGGTATTAAGTGTTGTTTCTGCTGACTCTATCCTCCCATTTAATATTAAATTTAATTTCCTTATGATCACTGTTACCTAATGAACCCCCAACCTCAATGTTGCTTATTATGTCCTCTTTATTAGTTAACAACAAATCCAAAATATTTTCTTCCCTCGTTCGCACTGTTTTGTATATAGAACGAACTTACATTAGCTGAACTCACACTGTTTTGATTATAGAACGAACTTACATTAGCTGAACTCACACTGTTTTGAATATAGAACGAACTTACATTAGCTGATCTCACACTGTTTTGAATATAGAACGAACTTACATTAGCTGAACCCACACTCCTGGAAGAAGCTAAAATTTTCTAAAGGCTACAATAAAATCAATATGACCGATGAAGATACGGCACGTCACAATGAACAAACTCACTGTCTTCTCTGTAAATACGGGTTTTAAAAGGTAAAGGAGTAAAACATCATGACCATGACACATCAGGAAACAATTACATTGAAGCTTATTGTAATAGATGCAACCTTCAAATGAAAAAATCACAAATTGCAGCGTACTCTCATTGCACATTATGCGGATTACGACATGACGTTAATCCCGCGTGAATTAACGCTACCTGGCTTTGAAAATCAAACTAAGACCAAAACATTCAGTTCAGAAATACCATGAAGTCATCATAAATGACTTGAGATTTATTGACACGTATGTCTTTATGTCTGGTTCACTCGCGGCTTTAGCGAACCAATTCATCAGCACTGGGAACGAGCCCATGTGCACACAACAGATGTTGAAAGATGTGCCAGCACCTGCGTTACCATTATTGATCAAGGAAAGCAGGTTTTTGTTATGACTATATGGACTCGATGGAACGACTTTCTGAGACACGTCTTCAATCCCGCGAAGATTTTTTTCAATTCGCTTCAAGAAGCAGAACTTTCCGAAAGTGATTATAAACATGCTCAGAATGTTTGGAAAGTAGCTGGATGTCAGAGCCTGATGGACTATTTGTTGCTTTATGTAAAAGTGGATGTTAGCCTTCTATGTGATGTCTTCCTAGAGTGGAGAGGTATTTTGAAAACCCAGTGGAGGTTGGATATTGTAAATTATGTTAGCCTGCCAGGATTTGCCTATGACTCTTTTTTGTTAAAAACACAGCAGGAATTAGAGATGCTTAGTAGCCCACACATATATCATTGCATTCAAACAAATGTGCGTGGGGGCTACACAAGTGTTGTGCGTCGTTTTGTACGCACCAATAACATCTACACGAACCCTCAGTTTAATCCAAAACATGAGAGAAACACTTTCCTTTCATATATTGACTTCAACAGTCTTTATCCCACTGTAATGCAAGAGAAGTTACCATGTGGAGATATGAGAAAACTAGATGAGACAGAAATGCACTGGTTTTTGAGCGGGAGGGGGGCTAGGTCAATCAAGCAACCGATGGCGATTTTGGATACCTCATTCTGTGCAATACTGAGGCTGTCTCACGTGAAGTCATTGAGAAAACGGATGACCTCCCACTGACCATCAGAAGACACAATATCAACAATAGAGATATATCGTCAGCCGCACACGAATGGTATGAAGAAGAAAACCGTCCAGTACCGTGTAAGAACATAAAACAGATTGGAACACATGTTGCTCAGGAGAAAATACTGTTTGCTCTGTCCCTCCTTAAACTGCTATTCAACTAGGCCGGTTGTTAAAAAGTGCATGCTATTTATATGTTTAAGCAAAAGCACTTTCTTGCGGACTTCATTCAGGATAACATAGAAGCCCGCAAAAGTGCTACTTGCCCTATCAAGAAAACTGCAATCAAGTGTATTTCAAACAGCATTTTTGGTCGATACCTGATGAACGCGGCCAAATATAGTGAAGACATAGATATTGTCACCAACCGCGAAAAGTTTTTGAAGCTGGCCAGAAGTCCTTACTTTAAACGCGTTGTACCCCTCAATGATGGTCATGTAGTTGTAGTTCGCCATAAGAAATATTCACAGGCGAATCATCCAAACAACATTGGCTACTACGTCCTAGAGCTGTCCAAGCTGCGACTATATGATTTCTTTTACAGTATCATGAAGGCTCATTACGGGGATCGGGCGAAACTAGTGTATTGTGACACTGATTCCTTAATAACAGAAACTGAAACTCCTGATCTATTAACAGAGTACTCGCAGGAACCCTTTAAAAGCTATATAGACACAAGTAACTTTAGCTCCTCACATTCCTTGTACAACACAGACAACAAAGGCAAGCTCGGATTTCTCAAGTCTGAAGTGAGGAAAGAACCATCTCAGAATTTGTAGGTGTAAGAACAAAGTGCTACTCCATCCCCTTGGCAGACAGTGACCGGTTGAGTTCAGCTAAGAGCGTTCCAAAGCTCATAAAGAAAAAAATTGCTCATCAGCGATACAAAGACGTCCTATTCCAGAAGCAAACATTTACCTTTGGCTATCAGGGATTCACAGTGCGTAATGGACGAATGAGTACAGTAAAATATCCCAAGAGAGGGATATCTGTAGTTCAGGACAAAAGACACTGCTTTAGCACCTTGGAGTTACGACCTTACGGTCATCCCGATAATTCTACAGGGGTAGAGGAGGAGGAAGAGAAGGAAGCTGTAATCATAATTTGACCAAATTCCAATAAACATTGAGTTTGTTTGACTTGTTTATATGTCCTTTATCAAAAAATGAATGAAAAAAACAATAATTGTCTTAAAATTTATTAGATTTGTGGAAACATGTAGATAAAACGCTTCTATGTTTCGCTCTGGCTCATATAAAAAGAAAAAAAGACTCGCGAAATGTGCGCGGCGGCGGCAGCAGCGGGTCCTGCTGCGACATCATGCGACGACAGGATGCGACAGTATTGCGTGGGCTCGGGGCGGGGCGGGGCGGGGCGGCAGCACGCTACCAAGTTATTCTAAAAGAGAAATGAGACACTGGATTTGTCTCTACTATGAACCGGACATGATAGTGTTCTTAGATAGTTATGCTCTCGACCTCAAATTATACTCTGATTATTTTAAGTATATTGCTTACCCTGGGCTCAGGATATATAAAAATGCATTTCGACTTCAAAGCACGCGAAGCGATGTGTGCGGGCTTATGTCGTGTACTTTGCCTACAATGTTTCACACTTGGGTGTAAGAGAAACTCTTGAAAAATTTGTATGGAGTTTTCCAAGACCGAATATTCGAGGAATGATGAACACGTGATGAGATTCGCTTACAGCAAGTTTATAATGCCCGTATGACATCAAACATTTAACACGTGTTCATAAAAAGTAAGTATTGACTTTATTGATTTTTCATATTGAAGTGTATTACATTCCATGAAGCTATTCTCAGCATAAATAATTTTCTAGTTCCTTTATCGTGATTTGTATAACACGCTTAAATCAGTGGTCTGGCTCCATACAGGACCTCACTCGTCACCACCACTAGCCCCAGTGCTGCCGCCCCCCCCCCCCCCCCGCCCACGCAAAACAGTCGCATCCTGTCGTCGCATGATGTCGCCGCAGGACCCGCTGCTGCCGCCGCCGCGCACATTTCGCGAGTCTTTTTTTTTCTTTTTTTATATGAGCCAGATCGAAACATTGACGCGTTTTGTCTACATGTTTCCACAAATCGAATAAATTTTAAGACAATTATTGTTTTTTTCATTCATTTTTTGATAAAGGACATATAAACAAGTCAAACAAACTCAATGTTTATTGGAATTTGGTCAAATTATGATTACAGCTTCCTTCTCTTCCTCCTCCTCCTCTACCCCTGTAGAATTATCGGGATGACCGTAAGGTCGTAACTCCAAGGTGCTAAAGCAGTGTCTTTTGTCCTGAACTACAGATATCCCTCTCTTGGGATATTTTACTGTACTCATTCGTCCATTACGCACTGTGAATCCCTGATAGCCAAAGGTAAATGTTTGCTTCTGGAATAGGACGTCTTTGTATCGCTGATGAGCAATTTTTTTTTCTTTATGAGCTTTGGAACGCTCTTAGCTGAACTCAACCGGTCACTGTCTGCCATGGGGATGGAGTAGCACTTTGTTCTTACACCTACAAATTCTGAGATGGTTCTCTCCCTCACTTCAGACTTGAGAAATCCGAGCTTGCCTTTGTTGTCTGTGTTGTACAAGGAATGTGAGGAGCTAAAGTTACTTGTGTCTATATAGCTTTTAAAGGGTTCCTGCGAGTACTCTGTTAATAGATCAGGAGTTTCAGTTTCTGTTATTAAGGAATCAGTGTCACAATACACTAGTTTCGCCTGATCCCGTAATGAGCCTTCATGATACTGTAAAAGAAATCATATAGTCGCAGCTTGACAGCTCTAGGACGTAGTAGCCAATGTTGTTTGGATGATTCGCCTGTGAATATTTCTTATGGCGAACTACAACTACATGACCATCATTGAGGGGTACAACGCGTTTAAAGTAAGGACTTCGGGCCAGCTTCAAAAACTTTTCGCGGTTGGTGACAATATCTATGTCTTCACTATATTTGGCCGCGTTCATCAGGTATCGACCAAATATGCTGTTTGAAATACACTTGATTGCAGTTTTCTTGATAGGGCAAGTAGCACTTTGCGGGCTTCTATGTTATCCTGAATGAAGTCCGCAAGAAAGTGCTTTGCTTAAACATATAAATAGCATGCACTTTTAACAACCCGGCCTAGTTGAATAGCAGTTTAAGGAGGGACAGAGCAAACAGTATTTTCTCCTGAGCAACATGTGTTCCAATCTGTTTTATGTTCTTACACGGTACTGGACGGTTTTCTTCTTCATACCATTCGTGTGCGGCTGACGATATATCTCTATTGTTGATATTGTGTCTTCTGATGGTCAGTGGGAGGTCATCCGTTTTCTCAATGACTTCACGTGAGACAGCCTCAGTATTGCACAGAATGAGGTATCCAAAATCGCCATCGGTTGCTTGATTGACCTAGCCCCCCTCCCGCTCAAAAACCAGTGCATTTCTGTCTCATCTAGTTTTCTCATATCTCCACATGGTAACTTCTCTTGCATTACAGTGGGATAAAGACTGTTGAAGTCAATATATGAAAGGAAAGTGTTTCTCTCATGTTTTGGATTAAACTGAGGGTTCGTGTAGATGTTATTGGTGCGTACAAAACGACGCACAACACTTGTGTAGCCCCCACGCACATTTGTTTGAATGCAATGATATATGTGTGGGCTACTAAGCATCTCTAATTCCTGCTGTGTTTTTAACAAAAAAGAGTCATAGGCAAATCCTGGCAGGCTAACATAATTTACAATATCCAACCTCCACTGGGTTTTCAAAATACCTCTCCACTCTAGGAAGACATCACATAGAAGGCCAACATCCACTTTTACATAAAGCAACAAATAGTCCATCAGGCTCTGACATCCAGCTACTTTCCAAACATTCTGAGCATGTTTATAATCACTTTCGGAAAGTTCTGCTTCTTGAAGCGAATTGAAAAAATCTTCGCGGGATGGAAGACGTGTCTCAGAAAGTCGTTCCATCGAGTCCATATAGTCATAACACAAAACCTGCTTTCCCTTGATCAATAATGGTAACGCAGGTGCTGGCACATCTTTCAACATCTGTTGTGTGCACATGGGCTCGTTCCCAGTGCTGATGAATTGGTTCGCTAAAGCCGCGAGTGAACCAGACATAAAGACATACGTGTCAATAAATCTCAAGTCATTTATGATGACTTCATGGTATTTCTGAACTGAATGTTTTGGTCTTAGTTTGATTTTCAAAGCCAGGTAGCGTTAATTCACGCGGGATTAACGTCATGTCGTAATCCGCATAATGTGCAATGAGAGTACGCTGCAATTTGTGATTTTTTCATTTGAAGGTTGCATCTATTACAATAAGCTTCAATGTAATTGTTTCCTGATTTGTCATGGTCATGATGTTTTACTCCTTTACCTTTTAAAACCCGTATTTACAGAGAAGACAGTGAGTTTGTTCATTGTGACGTGCCGTATCTTCATCGGTCATATTGATTTTATTGTAGCCTTTAGAAAATTTTAGCTTCTTCCAGGAGTGTGGGTTCAGCTAATGTAAGTTCGTTCTATATTCAAAACAGTGTGAGATCAGCTAATGTAAGTTCGTTCTATATTCAAAACAGTGTGAGTTCAGCTAATGTAAGTTCGTTCTATAATCAAAACAGTGTGAGTTCAGCTAATGTAAGTTCGTTCTATATACAAAACAGTGCGAACGAGGAAGAAAATATTTTGGATTTGTTGTTAACTAATAAAGAGGACATAATAAGCAACATTGAGGTTGGGGTTCATTAGGTAACAGTGATCATAAGGAAATTAAATTTAATATTAAATGGGAGGATAGAGTCAGCAGAAACAACACTTAATACCTGACTTCAGGAAGGCGGGCTTCGATGGTTTAAGAAAGTAACTGCAAAGGCTTAAGAGAGTAAGATCAGAAGTAGCTGAGAGCTTAAACCATAGGGTTCGTTATGTTGGGAGTATAGAACGTGTAAGAGTTCCTTTTCCTGGAGTTCACCATTGGAATACGCGTTCATCTGGGAGGCTCTCCAACAATGTTTGAGCGAAACTGTAGGATTCAGGAGTATTTATACCCTAATCAACAAGAAGATATCCATAAGGACGTGAATATACGGCATATTTATATATATCTACAAACTGGTTTGCCTTCTCTTTTCGAATATTTGTCTGCCCAGACAGTGAATTTGAGATAAATCTGACTTATTTAACCCTCTCGCGCACGATGACGCATTTCATGTCATCAAGGGTAAAAGGTTCTGGCGGACGATGACGCGAAACGCGCCATAAAAGTAAATAAAAATTATTAAAATTAAGTTTTCGATGAAAGTGCGTCAAATTTGCAGTTGTTGGGATAAGTTTCTTAATAGTAACATATGGCAATCTTTCTAAGGAACGTAGATGAGGAGCTCTGAGCGATTTTTATTTGTTAGGATACTCTGACGAGAGAATAACATTCAGTTTTCTCGGTGTAACTCGGGAACTAATAGACGCATGAGGAATTTGAAGATACCATAAGAATCCTCACTAAATTCCGCTTCGGAACATATATTCGGCTAAAAAGTTGGCCCACAAAATTTTGCAAGCAGCAGATTTCTCAAGAATCAGAGGGAATGGAACACACACACACACACACACACACACACACACACACACACACACACACACACACACACACACACGATCCCTTTTCACGGAAAAAGTAAACTCGATGCGGCAACGTCTAAGGTCATGTGACACCGAAGAGCAGGCAGAAAATATAAAGAAACGCAAGTTGAGAAAGAAATAAGAAGAAATAAGTTAAGAAATGAAATATAAGACATTAATTAATGAGTGATTTTTATTTGTTATGCTACTCTGACGAGAGAAAAAAAATTCAGTTTTCTCGGTGTAACATGGGAACTAATAGACGTATGAGGAATTTGAAGATACCATAAGAATCCTCACTAAATTCCGCTTCGGAGCATATAATCGGCTAAAAAAGATGGCCCACAAAATTTCGAGCTAGCCGCAGATTTCTCAAGAATCGGAGGGGAATGGAACACACACACACACACACACACACACACACACACACACAATCCCTTTTTCACGGAAAAAGGTAAACTCGATGCGGCAACGTCTAAGGTCATATGACACCGAAGAGCAGGCAGAAAATATAAAGAAATGCAAGTTGAGAAAAGAAATAAGAAGAAATAAGTTAAGAAATTAGATATAAGACATTAATTAATGAGTGATTTTTATTTGTTATGCTACTCTGACGAGAGAAAAAAAAATTCAGTTTTCTCGGTGTAACTCGGGAACTAATAGACGTATGAGGAATTTGAAGATACCATAAGAATCCTCACTAAATTCCGCTTCGAGCATATAATCGGCTAAAAAGATGGCCCACAAAATTTCGAGCTAGCCGCAGATTACTCAAGAATCGGAGGAATGGAACACACACACACACACACACATTACGATCCCTTTTCACGGAAAAAGGTAAACTCGATGCGGCAACGTCTAAGGTCATATGACACCGAAGAGCAGGCAGAAAATATAAAGAAATGCAAGTTGAGAAAAGAAATAAGAAGAAATATGTTAAGAAATGAGATATAAGACATTAATTAATGAGTGTTTTTTATTTGTTAGGCTACTCTGACGAGAGAAAAAAAAATTCAGTTTTATCGGTGTAACTTGGAAACTAATAGACGTATGAGGAATTTGAAGATACCATAAGAATCCTCACTAAATTCCGCTTCGGAGCATATAATCGGCTAAAAAAGATGGCCCACAAAATTTCGAGCTAGCAGCAGATTTCTCAAGATTAGGAGTGGAATTGAACACACACACACACACACACACACACACACACACACACACACATTAACCATTTTTCACGGACAAAGTTAAATTCGATGCGGCAACGCCTAAGGTCATATGACATCGAAGTTAAGAAATGAGATATAAGACATTAATTAATGCAAAATCAGAAAAAAAAAAGACTTGGTGCTGCAGTGTTTAGGGTTAGATGGCACCAAATAACCGGAGTAAAAAAATATATATATAAGTTGAGGAAAGAAATAAGAAGAAACAAGTTGAGAAATGAGAAATAAGAAGATAATGATACAATACATCCAGCAAAAACTTAAATAATTTATCGAGTATTAAGTTCAATGGCGATTGTTTTATTTTTTTTCGGACTTGCATTAGAGAGTAAATTCATATTTCAGCCTGGTCATTAACCTAATGTCCTTAACCTTTTCCGTGATTATAATCTCGTGGTCATTCGAGGGTCAAAGAAAGATCTTATCTTAACCCTTCAAGTATCCCTTCTCTTGCTGGGCACCCCTACTCCCGTCACCTTCTCGCTTCCGTACGCTAGTCCGAGAGGGGGTGAGGGGGGTGAGGGGGTGAAAGGTAAAGAGATGGGAGGGGGGGAGGGGTTAGGGGGGGGTCCAGATACCCCCTCGTCCGTCACCCCCCCGCTGACCCCCCCAACCCCCACTTCCAGTCCCCCCCGCTGAGGCAACCCCCACTTCCGTACATTTGTTACTACTGAGCTGGGATGCCCACATCCCCAGTGATGTTATATACCTGGGCCCGTATCCTCGAGAGCTATTAACTTTTACTCTTAAAGTTACTATCAAAGTTAATAGTTTCAAATTATTAAGAGTAAAAGCTATCCTCGTCAACTTTGAGTGTAGGTATTAGCAAATCCTGGCTACTATTATCTTCTTCTTCTTCTTCTTTATGGCGGGCTCGTTGCTAAGGACGCCTCCGTGCAAAACGTAAACATCCGACATGAATTAAGTATATATTTCAAAAGAAAAATAAAGAAAAGATGTATAAATGTACAGTCGGCTATAGAGAGTAGTGACACACTGTCCAGTAAGTTTCGTTCAGAAAGCGACATCTGGCAACCCCTCCACGCGACATGAAAATTATTATATCCTATCGAAATCGTACTTTTGTGGTGATCGGTGGTCACAGGTGCACTCTACATAATTTTAAGATAGATATTTATCAAAAGTGCCCGTCGCTAACGCTTAATAAATATTTTTTCTTTAGGCTCTGTCGCTACATTTTGACACGAGCTTTTAGTTTCGTTCAAATTTAGTCAAGAGCAACTCTAAGTTGTTTATCAAACTATGATACATTTAAAAATATGCTGCACTTATTAGGGGAGATTGTTATGCCTTTTAAATAAAAATAAAAAATTCCTGACAGCCGAGATCTTGTTCTTTATAATTTTTTTAATACGTAATAATAGGCTATAAACGTTCACATGATGGCGTCGTCGACCGCGGGCCTTGGCTGGAGCAGCGGTATTCTATTAAAGCCCTTATGTCCGCAGGCACTGCAGTTGAGCTGTCACGTCAGTGGCTGTGGAAACGTATAATTTTTAATACCTAAAAAAATAGGAGAGAGAGAGAGAGAGAGAGAGAGAGAGAGAGAGAGAGAGAGAGGGACGGAGGAGACATATGTCCATCAACGAAAAACGAAGGGGTCAGCTAGTCAGCGACGCCCCGAGATCAACACACACACACACACACACACACACACACACACGTATTTATACTTTGATATTACGTAATCTTCACTGAGAAATGATTTTAGATTTTTAATGATCTCCTGAACTGTCTTTGAGGCTTTATAGTAACGGGAATTAAGGCTGCGAGTTAAACAGACCCTCAAGCCTATTTGCTGTTTGATGGTAAGGAGCATGAACTACTGCCTGCCCCTGTGAAGGACAGCATTGCACGCGGTATTTTCAAAGTTTAATAAGAAAGTGTTTCGGACTGTTCGTGATGTTTTACCTCGTCGTCATCATGTAGAGGACATTCATTATCGCATTTCTAAATTGAATTCATGTAATCTTGTATATTTCTAACTACATTATATTATAATATAATATAATATTATTCAATATTATAATTTCACGGTCACACACACACGGTACACACTGAAACGAGTCACTAACATCACCAGTGAATGCGTCACCGTGGTATAGTTGCCAGATACCGCCACCAGACTAAACATTCTGAAAACCGTGACACTACTCTCTATCGTCGACTGTACAACAGAAACATAATAAATGGCAAACACAAGAAAATACTGAGTTTTGTGGCAGATAGAAGCAGCCTCCAAGGCTGCTTTTACTCCGTCACTCGTCAACACCCGTATCTCCCCGCCTGCGTCACGACTTGCTCTGCTGAAATTACCGCACCATAACCACGTCATCTGCCCCAATGAGCACATCTACGGGCCGGGAAACCAGCGCAGAAAAGGAGTAAGTTTAATTGGTCGCCAGATGAAACGGTCTTCTTACATCAAATTCAAGAAAAAAATACGTATAATCAGAGGGTGTTATGGGAAGAGTATCACCCCTGAGGATAAGAAGAGAGCGTGGACTGAAGTGGCAGAAGCTGTAACAAGGTTAGTAATCACATATTCATGGTTCAATTACCTTACAAACTAACCTAACCTAATCAATTGATTAGTTTTTGCATAATAACACAACCACTGACCTTCCAAACAGAAAATACCTTTTTATTCTGTATCTGAATAGTTTCATTATGACCATATCTGCCACAACCCCCTCTCCCTCAACAACCTAACATAACTAAACCTAACCATGCCAAACCTGCCCCGTCCAACCGAACACATCCTAACTTAACATGCCAAATTTGTTGGGGGGGAAGAGAGGGTTGGTATAGATAGTTAAGGCATATTTGCCCTGTTTTTATTCTTTATTTATTTTTATTTGTTTATTATTTTTTTTTATTGGGGGGGGATGCTAGGCATGCCAGACTATGGACACTTTTACAAGTACTTTATGTCAAGACTATATGGGAATAAGTAGGTTTTGTGAGAATGGTAAAGTAAGATTAAAATAGTATATTTATAGCATTGGTCAAACAGATTATGGTGATATAATGTTAGATTGGAATGTACTCAAGATAATGAAATTAAGGTTAATGCATTTATTTTTTTGTTACATATTCACATATTCATGATTCAAGTAACTTGCAAACTAACCTAACCTCGTCAAATAGGTATTTTTGTATACAAACACAATCACAGAGTTTCCAAACAGAACATACTTTTTCCTACTGCTTCACGTGAATAGCATCATCATGACCATTTCTGCTGCAACCCCCACTCCCTCAACAATCTAACATAACTAAACCAACTCCTGCTAAACCTGTCCTATCTAACACATCCTAACCTAACATGGTAGGTCCCCAAGTGCCAAACCTGCCCCGTCCTACCGAACACATCCTAACTTAACATGACAAGTTTGTTGGGGGGGAAGAGGGGGTTGGTATAGATAGTTAAGGCATATTTGCCCTTTTTTTTATTCTTTATTTATTTTTATTTGTTTATTATTTATTTTTATTTATTTATTTTCTTTATTTGGGGGGGATGCTAGGCATGCCAGACTATGGACACCTTTACAAGTACTTTATGTCAAGACTATATGGGAATAGGTAGGTTTCGTGAGAATGGTAAAGTAAGATTAAAATAGTATATTTATAGCATTGGTCAAACAGTTTATGGTGATATAATGTTAGACTGGAATGTACTCAAGATAATGAAATTAAGGTTAACGCTTTTATTTTTTTGTTACATATTCACATATCCATGATTCAAGTAACTTGCAAACTAACCTAACCTAATGGTTTCACGAATGTAGACAGATCAACATTGTTTATGATCGATGACACTTTGCGCACGAGGAACAATGGCGTAAAACTCAGATGTAGAAAAGTAAATTCAGACTGCACCAAATTTTTCTTCACCAACGTTGTAGTACGAGAATGGAATAAGCTCCCACCATCAGTGGTCCAGTGTAACACGATTGACTCCTTCAAAAATAAGCTCAACCGTCACTTCCTTGAACTTAATATCAACAAGAGTAGAAATGCATCGTTTTGGAGCCATCTGATTAATGTAAAATCACTTAGGTTTAAGGACAGACCACCAAGTCTGGACCATGGGGTCTGTGTGGTCTGATTTTCTATGTAAATTTATGTAAATTTATGTAAATCATCAAATGGGTATTTTTGTATACAAACACAACCACAGAGTTTCCAAACAGGACATACTTTTTCCTACTGCTCCATGTGAATAGCATCATCATGACCATTTCTGCTGCAACCCCCACTCCCTCAACAATCCAACATAACTAAACCAACTCCTGCTAAACCTGTCCTACCTTACACGTCCTAACATAACATGGTAGGTCCCCAAGTTTGTTAGGGTGGAAAGGGGGTCAGTATAAGAGAGTCAAGTCATATTTACCTGTTATTTTATTTATTCCTTATTTATATTTTTTTTGGGGGGTGGGTGGGTGGGGCATGCCAGACTCTCAACACATTTACAAGTATTTTATGTTAAGACTATATCGGAATAGGTAGATTTGATGAGAATGGTAAAGTAAGATTAAAATATTATTTTGATAGCATTGGTCAAACAGTTTCTGGTGATATAATGTTAGGTTAGAAGTACTCAAAAGAATGGAATTAAGATTAATGCTTTGATTATTTTTTTATAGCTGTATTGTGTAATATCATCCTACTTAGAGAAAAGCATTTTAGAAAAGTAGGTAATGAAAAGTAGTATTTATGACCATGTTCATAACAACTAAAAAAGTTAATGTCTTATGATGCATGTAAATAAAATACCGGTACTGATTTAGCTTTCCATCACTGCATGTATTAAATGCTATTGGAGAAGGTATGGGAAATAAAAAGCATGCCATAGTGAAACGATTAAGAAACTTGCTTCACATTTATACCCTGACAGTGCCTTCCCTGGGAGTGGACCCCGTACGCAGGATGACTGTGAGAGGCGTTGGTACAACGTACAACAAAAATCAAAGCCTCGCATTGCCAAGTGCAAGAATGAGCAGCGGCAGACTGGTATTTTTTTTTAGTTGTTATGCCTTTAAATGTAAAACTTATATTAGTTAGTTTTTTATGTGCTCACAGAATGCAGCTATACTGGCCACAATGCCTTTATTTCAGCTTAAAGTTAATAAGTTCATAGCAGTGAACTGCATATTTGATATAGAATTTTTTTTAATGTTCATCTGTCAATGACTATCAATCTATCTAAATACCGTGGTTGTCTTCCCCCAGTGAAGGGTCTTAGCCAAGACAGGCACACACTTACTCACACACTCAAACTCATGTACACCACTCTCTCAGCTGCACAGCCCCTGAGGGAGTAAAAAAGGCCCTCACTGTATGGGGGATTAGCTGCACAGTTCAGATAGGGAACTTCCACACCAAGGCCTCACAGCATACACTGGCCCCTTCATAACAATGACATTTCCCCCAGCACCTGAGTGCCCCACACGTGTGGCACCACAGATACGCAGGCGCCTGCCTTTATAACTGTGACATTAACTGTGGTAGATAAACTGGTGTATGACATCATAGGCTGCTCGTCTCATGTATTTGAAGGGGTACCAGAGCCATTCAGCATTGACATGATGTGCTAGGGATAGGACAGCAGCAACAGTCAAGCAGCAGTGAAATATTGACTGGCCTGTATGTTTTTGGCAAAAAACTTTTATATTCTCATTAAAACAATTTATTAATCACCCTTAAATTCATATTCTTTGTAGATACACACTTTATCAGTATTGCTAGAGACTATCCCAGCACATTGTTCATTACTTGTGGAAAAGATACCATTAGCTGCTCCGGCAACAGCCACTGCTTCAATATCTGCTGGCCCTATGACACCAGCCACTGCTTCATCATCTGCTGGCCCAATGATACCTGCCACTGCTTCATCATCTGCTGGCCCTATGACACCAGCCACTGTTTCATCACCTGCTGGCCCAATGACACCTGCCACTGCAAGGGATGACAATGAAGCTGCTCCACCACAGTTACCACCTACTTCATCGGAGTTAAGAGATGCCTCTCATAGGGTAGCAGTATAAATTTATGATGCTGGGGCTGAATATTACTGCCTCAAGGCTATGATTTTGTCACTTTTTTTTTTTATTACTGAGGAGGTTAAGGTGTAAGGGGTGAAAAATAATCTCTGCTGTTTTTCGACAGAAATGGTTAGCAAATTCACTCAAAGCACAAAATTTACCAGAAAAAAAATTGTGTGCCATTGTGAGTGGGTTCACTTGAGATTGGGCTCCAATACGCCTCCGTGGTCTAGTGGTCAGCATGCCTGGCTTCTACGCGGTCCCGGGTTCGAATCCCGGCCAAGGCAGTCGGCGTGCAGCTCACCCAGCTGATCATCCTCCCTCTCGGGCTACTCGATAAATGACTACCTGGGGAAACTGTGGTAACCCGGATGTCACACTGGCCCTGTGTCCCGGGGTAATGGGCTCCCTCCCACCACAGGCTCAAGAGCCAATGTTACGGAAATGAGCACCGAGGCCACGCGCTGCTACAGCGTATGCCCCAACTTTACCTTTACCTTTATTGGCTCAACTGACAGACATGCCTTTGTATGTCGAAGGTCACTGGTTCAATCACCACAGCCAGTACTCTCTAACTTGGATTTTTCCGAGTTCCCTAGAGCCTAGATTAATTTCTCGGTGTTAAATGAGGACATTTGCACCGGCACCCAGTCATGGGTGTTACAAGATACATTGTTGCAATCAGGGGCGTCATTTGGACTTCAAAAGTGGGAGAGACATTAGGGCAGACAGTTATATATATATATATATATATATATATATATATATATATATATATATATATATATATATATATATATATATATATATATATATATATATATATATATATATATATACCATCATTAGCTTATAACACCCTTAGGCACCGATCATATTTGCATTTTATGTAGTCTGTGATGCAGGCAGGATATTCATTAGCACCTAATTAGACTCATGCTGCTCTCCAGTGCTCTCTGATAAACTCACAATCAAAGATGTAGTATACCTATATGGTAGCATTGAGTAATCTTAGGTCACTTGGTAAAGTGTTCACCTAAGTCCGACCCAAGCTGACAACATAAACCTAAGCGTGTTTGCAAGCTGAGTGTTTGGAATATTGGCATAATAATAAAATATGCTGAAAACTGGATTGCACTTCTTTATTGAATATATGAATAATTATATACTGAATTTGTAATGGAGCCAAGATAAAAAAAAGCTGTTTTTCAGCGGTCATACCATGATCTCATGAAAATAATTAGGTTGACATATATGATTAATTACTACGTATTTAGGTATGATGACCATTGCACGTTAATACCATAGCTTTGCTTGCACTGAGTAATCTTAGGTCACTTGGTAAAGTGTTCACATAAGTCCGACCCAAGCTGACAACATAAACCTAAGCATGTTTGCAAGCTGAGTGCTTAGAATATTGGCATAATAATAAAAGATGCTGAAAACTGGATTCCACTACTTTATTGAATATATGAATAATTATATACTGAATTTGTAATGGAGCCAAGATAAAAAAAACTATGTTTTTCAGTGGTCATACCATGATCTCATGAAAATAAATAGGTTGACATGTATAATTAATTACTACGTATTTTGTTATGATGACTATTGCACATTAATACCATAGCTTTGAATCCAATGATGAATATCTTCAAGCAACAGATTGGTCACCAATTCACTCAGTAAACACAATACTCCAGAAAAGTATACACTGAATTCACAATAAAGTTGTTTTTCCACTTGGAACTTTGTAAACAGAAACCAAGTAACCTTGATTTACTTCACTTATAAGTCATGATGTTCGCGATGTGGTCACCTCGACCTTTCGTTCCTCCTCCCTCACACTGGCAGACGTCTCTAACAAGCTTTCTTACCACCATTATCTCAATATGAATATCCGGCAGCAATAATTATAAATCATATTCTAAATGACATTTTAATGCAATTTTAATGTCATCTTTTTCATTTGCATGTGTGTACCTTTCTGCTACAAATAAAAGTTTTTTTCCCATGTTTTGTTTTCCTTAACTCGAATATTTCACATTTTAATCAATAACAAAGGCATCAAACACTAATTGTATGTTCAAGCTATGTTTATTTTTTTTTTTCTGTTGACATAAACTACATCGTTTTCCTTTGGTGCCATTATTTTCACATGGGTACAGTCTATCACTCCCACAACACCGGCAAGTTGGTAGAATTCTGCTTGCTTTACACGGATCTCCACCCTATCAAGGGGAGACTGGGTAAACCTCCCGACTACCTACGGGTCACTGAGGGCGGCCAGAGTTTCCACAATCACCCTGCTTACACTACTCTGGCCTACCCCAAACTCATCACTTGAACACTGCAGCATTTTTCCTGTAGCCAAGTATCTTTTAAGTCAAAATCACTTTCAACCCCGGGGTGAGGGAATGCTCCCTTTGAACTGGATCTTGTAGCTCTCTTCTCACCAAATCAGTCACATACTCCATTCCTGCACGGTCTAATATGTATGTCTTGACAAGTTCACCATCGTTATACAGTTCCAAAGCGCCCTATCAAACTCTAAATTGCGGAGGCGGGCTGGACGAGGAAGTCCGGTGGCCATGTTGATATGGGTCTGGGTCTGGGATTCACTATTAACTTTACTATTAAGTGTTTAGAAGTCCTCGCCAGCACTCTCAAGTTAATACCAAAGTTAAGAGTAGGTATTAGGCTAATAGTTGTTGAGGATACACTTTGAGAGTGAAGTTAATACCAAAGTCGAAAGTTAATACCAAGTTTAGTATTAATAGTTGTCGAGGATACGGGCCCAGGACACACCTCCGCCCCCGCCAGCAACCTTATCACCCGACTGCTAGTTCAGGACCCAGCGCAGTGGTCCAACCCAGAAGAGATTGCTGCCACGAGTACCTGGCTAGTGCCCCCCCTCTTATGTACTAGCCCTGACCTTCAGCGACGACCCCGACCCCATGGAGGTAAGTTTAGGGGAGGGAAGGGTAGGGAAGGGGAGGGGAGGAATGGAAAGGAAAGGGAAGGGAAGGAAGCATTTGTGTGTGTGTATTTACCTAGTTTACCTAAAGTTGTGATTTACAGGCTGGTGCTGTCCTGCCTTTCCAACTACTTCCATCTAACTTGGCCATGAATGCGCTTATTGACTTAGTCTGCACCACTTCCCTCTCCAGCCCATTCCAGACCCCCATACATCTCTGCGGGAAGCTGTTCTTCTTGATGTCTCTTCTACAAATTCCTTTTCTCAACAGTTTTCCATTTCCTCTTAAGTTTCTCTCTTCTCTTATCAAAAGGTCATCTCTATCCGATTTCTCTATACCATTCCTCACCCTATACACTGCTATTAAATCTCCTCTTTCTCTTCTACTTTCCAATGTAGGGAGGTTCAGCCTCAGCAATCTTTCTTCATAAGGCAGGTCGCTCAGACTAGGTGCCATTTTTGTTATCGCTCTCTGTATCCTCTCCAGTTTTCTAATGTGTTTCTTAAGTGATGGCGACCAAGCCACTAATGCATATTCTAGTCTAGGGCGTATCAAGGTCACAATTAATTTCATTGCCATGTCCTCACCAAGGTATGTGAACGCTGCTCTGATGTTCCTCAGCAGGTTGTATGTCTCAACTGATATTTTATTCACGTCTCTCTGGAGACAAGTTCTCTGTGATCATCAATCCAAGGTCTTTTTCTTCGGTCTTCTTGTCTAACTTATCCTTACCCAACTTATAATGTCGCTCTACTCTCATTCCACTCTTTCCAAATTCAATAACACTGCACTTTTGGGTTTTAAATTCCATTTCCCACTTCCTGCTCCACCCCCACACTGTGTCCAGGTCTCTCTGGAGCAGCAAGCAGTCCTCTTTTTCCACTCTTCTCATTATCTTAGCGTCATCGGCAAACAGACTCATATAGCTATCCACTCCTTCTATCATATCATTAACATATACTGCAAACATAATTGGGGCCAACACAGAGCCTTGCGGGACTCCACTCATGACATTTTTCCAACTTGATTTCCTGTCTCTAATAGTTGTTATCATCATCCTGTTCTTCAGAAAATCCTCCATCCATTTTAGAAGACCAGCTCCTAATTTACCCACCGTCTCCAGCTTCCACATCAACCTCCTATGTGGCACCTTGTCAAAGGCCTTTTTCAAGTCCAGGTAGACAGCGTCAGGCCATCCATCTCTCTCCTGCACAACATATGTCACCCTTGAATAGAAACACACCAAGTTTGTCAGGCATGATCTTCCTTTCCTAAATCAGAACTGTCTTTCTGTGATGATTTCATTTTCCTACAGGTGCTTCGTCCATTTCCTTTTCACAATTCTTTCGCATATTTTTGACACTACGCTCGTAAGGGAAACTGGTCGATAATTAAGTGGGTCGTCTCTTCTTCCGCTCTTGTAGATGGGGACTATGTCAGCTTTTTTCCAGTCCAGAGGGACTACACCCTCAGCCAATGATCTCTTTATTACTTTGTGTATTTTGTCCGCCAGTTGACTCCTACACGCCTTCAGCACCCAGTTGGAAACACTGTTGGGACCCTGTGACTTCCTCACATCTAGATTCTCCATTTCACTAGTTATCTCCTGCACTGTGATTTCTATGTCACACAGGCAGGGCCCTCTTGGGCCTAGTCCAGTTGTTACGTCAAACTCACTTTCTCTTGTGAATACTTCTTGAAAGCTTTTGTTCATTTCTTCCGCCATCTCCAACTCGTCCTCATGCACCTCGCCATTAACTTTCAATTTTGTTATTTCCTCACGCTGTTTTAGTTTCCCGTTTATAAATCTGTAAAATAGCTTCGGTTGGTCTGTGCATTTGTCTATTATATCCCTATTGAAAATCAATATTTCCTCTCTGCATATTCTAATATACTCGTTTTTTTCTTGCTTATTAGGGATGTACCGATACCAAAATTTTGACCGATACCGATACCCCAATATTTGACCGATACCGATACCGATACCAATACCGATACCTGTGCATTATTTTTTTTATACAACAATTCCAGCAGCTAAAAGGCAATATCAACTGTTAAGAAAAAAAAAAAACTACTCGTTTTTTCCACCATAGAAGGGAAGAAAAAAAAGTAACCAGTGGTGGCCTGAAAAAAGGTGTCCATAGATCCGGAGCCAAACGTGCCGACCACTGCACCACGGAAACGCATATTAACCCTATACAGCGCGGCGAGGCAGCAGTGCATGGTTAACCCAAGTGTTCAAACCCACCCCCATTTTCGACAAGGGGCGAGGGAGGAGGCGCCTCATGAGGTCTAGTTGACTCAGCAGGGTTAGCTTTACCTTAATTGCCGTACATTTAGGCAGCCCTGGCAGCGTGCCCTGTTGCGGGGCAACCGTCTGACTGACTGAGGCAGGCAAATGAGGCGAGTGGAGGGGCCGCCAATCCCGCGCCGAAGCTACTAAACCTGTATTGTACGCGTCCGCGGTACCAAAGGCTATACTGTATATTAAGTATTATATACTTGTATTCAAAGTAATATGAATCTTATCGTTTAAAGTGATGAAAATTAAATCGCGGGAAATTCCAAACTACGTAGTATCATGATACTGGATAATTACACTTTTCTAATATTTTTTTTCAACAAATTAGAAAATCAAATTTCTGTTGAACAAAATTATTTGCAACGAGTGACATGCGACGTACAAAACTCCTTCAATTATCGGTAGTATCGGCAGAAAATCAGCTGATACCGATACCGATACTCTTAAAATGTGCTTATACCACCGATACCGATACCGATACATTGGTACATCCCTATTGCTTATATAGTTCCCAGACATTCTGCCGTTTCACTCTCCTCCACCTTCGCCACGCTTCCTCTTTCTTTCTCCTTGCTTCTTTGCATCTCATGTTGAATCCGTCCTTCTTTCCCCTGCAACTCTCCTTCACTTTTGGCACATACTTCTTAACCCCTTCATTGTAAATCTCTAATAATATATTCCAGTCTGTGCTTTCAAAATATTTCCCCAGTTCAGGGTAGTTAATTTTGCCAAAAAATATACCTTCCAATTCTGTGTATTTCCTTCCTTGCTTCTCCTCTTTCTTGTTTTATCTCAAACTGAATCACCACATGACCACTTTTTCCAATTGATAAGTTATAGTCAGTGTTTTCAATCACATTTACTTCATTTGTGAAGACTAAGTCCAGGCTAGATGGCTCATCCTGTCCACTATACCTTGTGAAATCTGATGCCCACCGGGTCATTATATACTCCATCATCAGCTTTAGTAACACATTACCCCGTGCTTCCCCTTGTTGTCCAGTCTTCCCAGCTTACTTCCTTACAATTAAAGTCTCCCATAATCGTTTATTTGTTGCACGCTTTCATCATGTTGTCCAAACAGACTCTAGTCCTCCACTGACCATGATGAGGTCTTAGGCGGCACATACACAACTACATGTGTTTGTGTGTGTATGTTTAATATATATATATATATATATATATATATATATATATATATATATATATATATATATATATATATATATATATATATATATATATATATATTATTATTATTATTATTTTTTTTTTTTACAACAAAGGAGGCAGCTCAAGGGCCCACAAAAAAGATAACAATTATAAAAAAAAAACCCCGCTACTCGCTGCTCCTAAAAAAGAAACAAAAGAGGTGGCCGAAAGCAAGATCAAATACGAGAGGAGAGGTGTCCTGATACCCTCCTCTTGAAAGAGTTCAAGTCATAGGCAGGAGGAAATACAGATGAAGGAAGATTGTTCCAGAGTTTACCAGCGTGAGGGATGAAAGAGTGAAGATGCTGGTTAACTATTGCATAAGGGGTTTGGACAGTATAGGGATGAGCATGAGTAGAAAGTCGAGTGCAGCGGGGCCGCGGGAGGGGGGAGGCATGCAGTTAGCAGGTTCAGAAGAGCAGTCAGCGTGGACATATCGATAAAAGATAGAAAGAGGCAACATTGCGGCGGAATTTAAGAGGTAGAAGACTATCAGTATGAGGAGGAGAGCTGATGAGACGAAGAGCCTTAGCCTGCACTCTGTCCAGAAGAGCTGTGTGAGTGGAGCCCCCCACATGAGATGCATACTCCATACGAGGGCGGACAAGGCCCCTGTATATGGACAGCAATTGTGCAGGGGAGAAGAACTGGCGGAGACGGTACAGAACGCCCAGCCTCGAGGAAGCTGATTTAGTAAGAGATGAGATATGAAGTTTCCAGTTGAGATTTTGAGTTAAGGATAGACCGAGGATGTTTAGTGTTGAGGAAGGTGATAGCTGGGTGTTGTCAAAGAATAGGGGATAGTTGTTTGGAAGATTGTGTCGAGTAATAAGTGGAGAAACTGTGTTTTTGAGGCGTTGAAGGACACCAGGTTCTTCTTGCCCCAATCGGAAATAATAGTAAGGGCTGAGGCTAAGCGTTCTGCAGCCTCCAGCCTTGAGTCATTAAGTTCCTGAAGGGTGGGTCTTCTATTAAAAGAAGTTGAGTAATGCAGAGTGGAATCATCGGCGTAGGAATGGATAGGACAGTTCGTTTTGGAAAGAAGATCATCAATGAACAACAGAAAAAGAGTGGGAGATAGGACAGAACCCTGTGGGACACCACTGTTAATAGATTTAGGGGAAGAACAGTGACCGTCTACCACGGCAGAAATAGAACGGTCAGAAAGGAAACTGGAGATAAAGGTACAGAGAGAAGGATAGAAACCGTAGGAGGGTAGTTTAGAAAGCAAAGATTTTTGCCAGACCCTATCAAAAGCTTTTGATATGTTCAGCGCAAGGGCAAAAGTTTCACCGAAACGGCTAAGAGAGGATGACCAAGAGTCCATTAAGAAGGCTAGGAGATCACCAGTAGAACGCCCCTTGCGGAACCCATACTGGCGATCAGATAGAAGGTCAGAAGTGGAAAGGTGCTTTTGAATCTCCCGGTTAAGGATTGATTCAAAAGCTTTAGATAGACAAGAAAGTAAAGCTATAGGACGGTAGTTTGAGGGATTGGAGCGGTCACCCTTCTTAGGTACAGGCTGTATGAAGGCATACTTCCAGCAAGAAGGAAAGGTAGATGTTGACAGGCAATAGAGAGAGAGAGAGAGAGAGAGAGAGAGAGAGAGAGAGAGATCTCTCTCTCTCTCTCTCTCTCTCTCTCTCTCTCTCTCTCTCTCTCTCTCTCTCACAGCAGTACGTGACACCTGATCAAAAAACGAGTCACAGCCACGTCCCTCCACCCCGCCCGTGTAAATAGATGCCTTGCATCGCAACAAACCCGTAACCGTGATCCCGCAAGTATCACCACCTCTATTACCAAGCCTCTAGATAACTTAAAAATCCTTAGTTTCAATGCGCGTAGCCTAAGAAACATATTTGATGAACTGCGATGTCTTGCTCTAACAGAAAACTTTGACGTAATTGCTATAACCGAAACATTTATCGACACCACAAATATTGATTTAAGTTCCGAATACAACATAGATGGCTACAGACTCTTCAACAAAGATCGTGTAAACCGTAGAGGTGGTGGTGTCGCCCTTTTTGTCAAAAGCTATTTGCAACCCACTGACAAAACACCGGGAAACAGTAACGTTGAACATTTGTGCGTACGAGTAAACACTGCAAAAGTCAATTTAAATATATCTGTCACCTACAGACCTCCCGGGCAGTCACTCGATGACGACCTTGAAATGTACAGCATCTTAAGGCAGTCACTTAATAACCACGACTCACTGATATTAGGAGTCTTTAACCTCCCCCATATCGACTGGGCGACACTGTCAGGTACAGAAGGCGAGTCACATAGAATGATCGAATTTCTAGAAGAAAATTATCTAAACCAAATGGTTTCTGAACCAACTCGACAAAATAATATACTCGACCTTGTTATAACGACCCAAGATAACCTAGTCAGTAATGTCACGGTAGGAGAACACCTCGGTTCCTCCGATCATAAATTAGTGCGCGTTGACATTAGAGATCAATCATCAGTGACTGAAAATAAAGTAAAGATGCTCAATTTCAAAAAAGCTAACTTCGTAGAAATCAGACAAAAACTAACAAATACAACTTTCAGATGACGGCAATGTAGAGGACGCCTGGCTAAGCTTTAAAAATCACTTACTCACTCAGCAGAATACATTCGTCCCTATGTGCGAGAAGCGAATTAACACTAATAAAAGCCCACCGTGGTTTAATAGCGAAATTAAACAATCAGTCAAGGAGAGAAAATTGTCTTACAGGTTAAAGAAAGAACAAAGCACGCCCGAAAACATTAGACTTTATAATGATGCCAGGTGACGAGTAAAAAGATTAGTATGTCAGGCAAAGCGTAGATATGAGGAAAATATTGCAGCCAACTGTAAAAATAATGCGAAATCCTTCTTCAGTTACATAAACAACAGAAAGGCGATCAAAAGTGGAATTAGACCTCCAACAAACAGCGACAGTGCACTAGTGACTGACAGCCAACACATTGCAAACCTCTTAAACAATTACTTTTCCTCGGTGTTTAATACTAACAGTCTTCCTCCCACTACCACCAACACCAGTACTAATGTAAATCTCGAGCATGCATTGCCTAATTTTGAAATAACAAGCGATGAAGTCCTTAAAGCTCTCCATTCACTTAAAACAAATAAAAGTCCCGGACCTGATAAAGTATATCCTATACTGCTTAAAGAAACAAAGAGCGAAATACTCTCCTCCCTCACAACCGTATTCAATATGTTCTTGCGACAAGGCATCGTCCCTTTGGATTGGAAAAAGGCTAACGTGACACCGATTTTTAAGAAAGGAGACCAAAAAATACCAGGTAATTACAGGCCCATTAGTTTAACTTCAATTGTAGGTAAACTACTCAAGAGCATAATTAGAGACAAAATTGTGAGTTACCTTGAAAGGTACTCATTAATTGGGGATTCACAACATGGCTTCCATAACAAAAAGATCCTGCCTGTCAAACCTATTGACCTTTTAAAAATAACGACCTCTTCTCAGTTTATGACGTAACCAAATCATTGGACGTAGTCTATCTTGATTTCCAGAAAGCGTTTGATAAAGTCCCACATCATAAATTACTTTATAAATTAAAGCAAATAGGTATTGACGGTCAAGTAAACCAATGGATCGCGAATTGGTTGAGCAACAGACAACAAAGAGTGGTGATTGACGGATTTAACTCAGAGTGGGCGCCGGTCACTAGTGGCGTCCCTCAGGGCTCGGTTCTTGGCCCAGTGCTCTTCATTATTTACATCAACGACGTGGATGTTGGACTCAATAATCGCATTAGTAAATTTGCAGACGACACAAAGATGGTTAACTCGGTTCTCACTGACGAAGACAGGCAAAGCCTCCAAGAGGATTTGAACAAAATTTCAGTTTGGTCGGATAGATGGGAGATGCCCTTTAACATAGACAAGTGCCAGGTCCTTCAAGTTGGAACAGGAAATAAGAAGTTCGATAACGAAATGCGCGGCGTTAAACTCCCAAGCGTTCAGTGCGTTAAGGACCTGGGGGTCCAAATCGCATCAAACCTCAAATTCTCACAGCAATGCATCGATGCCGCAAATAAAGCGAACATAATGCTGGGCTTCATTAAAAGAAACTTTTTATTCAAGAATAAAGATGTAATATATCCGCTCTACAATAGTTTAGTCAGACCCCACTTGGAATATGCGGTACAGTTTTGGTCGCCCCACCATGCAAAGGATATTGCTAAATTAGAAGGTGTTCAACATCGGGCAACAAAAATGATCCCTTCCTTGCGCAATAAATCCTACGAAGAAAGGCTTTCCACCCTCAACATGTTCTCTCTTGAGAAACGTCGCCTCCGAGGAAAATATTATTGATCAAATGTTTTAAAATACTTAATGGTTTCACGAATGTAGACAGAGCAAAATTGTTTATGATCGATGACACTTTGCGAACGAGGAACAATGGCATAAAACTATAATGTAGACAAGTAAATTCAGACTGCAACAAATTTTTCTTCACCAACGTTCTAGTGCGAGAATGGAATAAGCTCCCACCGTCAGTGGTCCAGTGTAACACGAGTGACTCCTTTAAAAACAAACTCGAGCGTCTAATTCCTTAAACTTAATATTAACTAGAGTAGAAAAGTAACGTTTTGGAGCCTTCTGATTAATGTAGAATCACTTAGGTTTAAGGACAGATGACCTAGTCTGGACCATAGGGTCTGTGTGGTCTGATTTTCTATGTAATCTATGTAAATCTCTCTCTCTCTCTCTCTCTCTCTCTCTCTCTCTCTCTCTCTCTCTCTCTCTCTCTCTCTCTCTCTCTCTCTCTCTCTCTCTCTCTCTCTCTCTCTCTCTCTCTCTCTCTCTCTCTCTCTCTCTCTCACACACACACACACACAAACACACACACACACACACACACACACACACACACACACCTTCCCTTCCCTTCCCTTCCCTTCCCTCTCTCTTCCCTTCCTTTCCCTTCCCATCCATTTCCTTCCCCTTCCTTCCCATTTCTTCTCTTCCCTTCCCTCCCCACACATTCCCCCTCCCCATATACACTCTCCCCTTCCCTACCTCCACCCTACACCCTCTAACCCCCCTCCCCAAAACAAGGTCTTTAAAATCCTCGCTTCCCTTCCCTTCCCTACCCTTCCCGTCCCTTCCCTTCCCTTCCCTTCTCTTCCTCCTTCCCCTCTTCCCCTCCCTCCTACACCCCCCAACACACCCTGTGCCGTACAAAGGCAGAAAGCATTAACTCCAAAATCCTTGTGTTGAGAAAATCGCTGGTAAAGATTTGAGCTCACAATTTTTTTCCTATATACATCTGCCGCCTATAATTTTGTAAAGCTATAGATTGGCACATGTACTCATGATTCATGGTATTAGATTCCTAGTAATCATTAATAAATAGCCAAATTTGTTGTCCAAAGTACACCAACTACTACTCTGTGTGGAGATAATGCATTTTGCTTTGTGGTCATTTCCTGCAGGTATTACCAGACTATTGTGGTGAAATGTTGTTTGTCCTTTTTAGGAGGTAAAACACGTTATCTCCACCGTGTTTAGTTTGTGGAATAACAGAGATTAAATGAGTCTGGTGTAATATTTTGATAGTATTATTAACTTGACCATTATGGCAAATAGTAAGCAGGCAGACATAATCTAAAAGGCATTCATGATTAGAAATGGGTCTTGATGAGGTCAGTAACAGGTCATGTCTTGCCTTACAGTGTTCCTGTGACCATGAGTACCACAAGAACAGCGCTGTGCTCCCTGTGGAAGGCCCACCACCACTGCCCACCTTCATGGCAGGAGGTCACCAGGAGCAACACAGCACCAAGAGGTCAGGGTCAGGCTTTGGGGGTGGGAAATGACGCCACTCAATGTTATAATATTTGTGTAGATGAATTGTTATTTTTTCACTCAAGTTTATTTGCTCTTGTTTATGTAAAAACAGTTTTTACTCTAATGTCTTTACCCTCACTCCCTTTTATTTATTTTTTGTTTTTATTTATTGCCCTTGAGCTGCCTCCCTCGCTGTTAAGATAATGTAATCTCATAGTCCACTTACCCAAGAACAGAACATCACCAGCAACAGTTTTCACCCTGATGCCTTCACCCTTCCTCCACAGCCCGGCAGCCAAGAAGTGGGATGACTTTGAGTGTTACGAGGAGGAAAACAGCCAAGAAGTGAGATGACTTTGAGTGTTACGAGGACGAGAGCAAGACCAGTGAGGCGGAGGGCTGTGACGGGGCGGACCACCCCATGCCCGCCCAGCACTTCCAGCTCCCACTCAGAACAGGGGGAAAAAATGTGTGGCGTGCAAGGAGGAGTTTTCCACGAAGAAGGCCGCCCTGAGCCACCGCTGCCACCAGACCAAGAGGAAGGAGCGTGAGAAAGGCTGCCTGCGTAGGTTCCAGGTATGGAGGGAGTACTTGAAGCATGCCGACGCCTGCTGCAAGAACACTCCCGTCACCTGTAATCTGTGCCTGGTGAGGAGAGGACACACTCACTTCTTTCTCACTCTGCTGTCACCCCTGTGGTATGAATGTGATGTCTGTTATCCATGTCTATCTGTGTCTATATCCATGTCTGCCACAGTCTGCAGTGATCCAGCTGATACAGATAGACCCCAAAATCTACTTGGCTGTGGTACCTCTTTAGCAACTGGGTAGAGAGTTGTCTTCCCGTCTGGCTGGTCGTGGGTTCAGTCCCCAGCACCGGAGAGTTTACTTCCTTCTTTCCAGGCTAGATCAATTGCTTGTGTTTCAAGTCACTGAGACAATGTATAAATAAATACATTCAAGAAGCTTTCAGTACACATCAGATACGTGTAATCCTAAGCTCAACCTGAGGCATGGTGATTCTATAGGGCTGAAAAGTGTAGCAGCAATTTCTGCTGCACCCACAGCCGTGGTACCATTGGTGGACGCTTCTTTGCCTTTCCTCATGTGTGTAACATGTCACTGACATGGATGTGGACCTGAACATTGACGTGGATCACACACAAATGGATGCCCAGCTGAATGCTAAACTCATAAGTAATGTATTGTTCTCTCTTTTCCTCAGGTAAAGTTACCCAGTGCTGCTTACCTGCCTGGCCACCTGGCTGCCCTGAAGCCTCCTCTCAGCAAGGTGAGAGATTGCTATTGCTGTTGAGTAAGTGAAGGTTGGGGGCATGCACTAAGCTGTGCATGGCCTTAGTGCTCGTCTCTGTGTCATTGGCCCTTGAACCTGTTATAGCTAACAAGAACCCGTCACTCTGGGACACAGAGCCAGTGTGAAATCTGTGCTGCTACTTTCCCCAGATACCCATTTATCCTCCAGCCTGAAAGAGAGGATGAGCAGCCAGGGGAGCCGGGCGCTGGCTGACCAGAGCCAGGATCAAACCCGGGCCATGGATTCACAGCTAGGAATGCTAACCATTACACCACCTGAGACTGTAGAGGCCAAGGCAGACAGGGAATCAGTAGGAGAGTGTAACAAAACAGACTACACTAAAATCAGACTGAGAAGTGGAGAAAGTTGGGACAGACCTCTTGTCATGCAGTGTAGCTATTATCAGCTAAAGATGATGACAACATGTTTTTTGTGTAGACTGTGACGTTGCTGGTGGCTGATGCGTGTGTTGAGGCTTCCCTGTCCCTTGCAGGGCAGCACCTTGTGTAAGGCGTGTGGCCGAGGGTTCAGCAGGAAGGAGGCGCTCCAGCGGCACGAGGCGAGAGTCCACGGGAAGGCCCACGGCAGCCACCAGTGTGGCCGCACCTTTCCCCACACCTCCCTGCTGGCCGAGCACCTCAGGCCACACCAGGGATGCACTTGTCCGGAATGTTCCCAGGTGTCCAGGTAGGCTGCAAGGAGTGATACCTTTTATTCCTAGTTCTGTCAGCTGCATGTCTCCCCCCAGGGGTGAAAGTAAGATTAGAATCTTGCTGGTACTGTCTTCAAAAGTGTACCCCTGTGTACAGGCTGTAGACGGCTGTATATCTCTGACCGGTACAGTGTACCCCTGCGTACAGGCTGTAGACGGCTGTATATATCTTACCGGTACGGTGTACCCCTGCGTACCGGCTGTAGACGGCTGTATATCTTTGACCGATACAGTGTACCCCTGTGTACAGGCTGTAGACGGCTGTATATCTCTTACCGGTACGGCGTACCCCTGCGTACCGGCTGTAGACGGCTGTATATCTCTGACCGGTACAGTGTACACCTGTGTACAGGCTGTCGACGGCTGTATATCTCTTACCGGTACGGCGTACCCCTGCGTACCGGCTGTAGACGGCTGTATATCTCTGACCGGTACAGTGTACCCCTGCGTACAGGCTATAGACGGCTGTATATCTCTGACCGGTACAGTGTACCCCTGCGTACAGGCTGTAGATGGCTGTATATCTCTGACCGGTACAGTGTACCCCTGCGTACAGGATGTAGATGGCTGTATATCTCTGACCGGTACAGTGTACCCCTGTGTACAGGCTGTAGACGGCTGTATATCTCTGACCGGTACAGTGTACCCCTGCGTACAGGCTGTAGACGGCTGTATATCTCTGACCGGTACAGTGTACCCCTGCGTACAGGCTGTAGATGGCTGTATATCTCTGACCGGTACAGTGTACCCCTGTGTACTGGCTGTAGACGGCTGTATATCTCTGACCGGTACAGTGTACCCCTGCGTACAGGCTGTAGACGGCTGTATATCTCTTACCGGTACAGTGTACCCCTGCGTACAGGCTGTAGACTTCTGTGTATCTCTTACCGGTACAGTGTACCCCTGCGTACAGGCTGTAGGCGGCTGTATATCTCTGACCGGTACGGCGTACCACTGCATACAGGCTGTAGACGGCTGTATATCTCTGACCGGTATGGCGTACCACTGCGTACCGGCTTACTGTCACCCCTGTCTCCACCCTCATCCAACACCTTGCTGCTCATGGTTTTCTGTGCCTTTCTTTCTTCATCCTAAGCAACTTCAAATCTTTTCATTTTTTCCTTCACATCGCTGTTTGATTTTGCCTTATTGTTATGTCAATGCAGTGAGATCTTTCTTCTTTACATTTTTTCCTTCGCATGTCAAGCCATTTTTTATTTCCCCATTTAGTAAACTGACTTTCCTTTCTTTCTTCAATCTAAGTCCATCCCTATGCTGTCCAGCTCCCTAATGAGGTGCCAAGTTTCTGAAAAAAGTATATTAGAGCAAAAATATTCTTGAAGGTCCCCGCAGTCACCTATACTAGTCATGTATCGGATATCCACATCCGCGGAACATCCGCATCCGCATTTCTGATAAATGAAACATCCGCATTCATATTTGTGATGAAATAAACATCCGCATCTGCACCCGCACCACACAAAGAGGATGTTGTGGGTATATTTTAATCAATACAGAGTCTCAGGCTTAGAGATCACCATGCAGACTACAGAGTACAGAGCTTGCAAAGTTGAAGAAAATTAATTAATGCATGTTAATTTTCTACTAAAATTACACCTTCTATTCATTTCCTCTCAAATTTACACAACCTAATGTGTCAAGAATTTTGCGGAAGGGCACAAGGAAGGAAATCATTTCACATAGTAACTGTGTAGTATATATGTATCATGTAAATTTCTAAAAGTATGTACCTATGCATGAATTGAACTATGTAACTGTATGTACTATATATATAATATTGCGTAGGTGTGAAAGGAAGCAGCCTGGCTGGCAGAGAGAGAGAGAGAGAGAGAGAGAGAGAGAGAGAGAGAGAGAGAGAGAGAGAGAGAGAGAGAGAGAGAGAGAGAGAGAGAGAGAGAGAGAGAGAGAGAGAGAGAGAGAGAGAGAGAGAGAGAGTGTTTGTGTGTGTGTTCCGCGCGTGACCCTGGAGAGAGAGAGAGAGAAAGTTCCGCGCGTGACCCTGGAGAGAGAGGTCGCACAGTTCCTGCTGCCTCCCGGGTAAGGGCAAGTCAGGTTCAGCCTGGCGGCGTTCCGAGGCGCCCTGGGCGTAGTGGATCACGACCCCCTCCCTGTTCATCTCCTCGATCTCCAGCTGCATGTCGGACCCTTGTGCAGTGGCGTCACGAGGGGCGGGGACTTATGTCCCCGGTGCAATACTTCGGGGGCGCCAAAGTGAAGATCAACCAGAGTTTTGTTCTGCATCCTGGTAACCTACAACATGTGTGGCTGAAACTCGTCATAAAGCTTTAGAATTACAAAATGCAGTATTGTGTAACAAAAGCAGCTAACATCTTGCAATAGATAGGCGGTGGCTGAGTGGTTAGTGTGCTGGCCTAGCATTCACGGCGTCATGGACAACGTCAGTTCGAATCCACACGCTACAACCTGGGATTTTTCAGTCGCTGCCGAGTGGCCCAAGACTACCCACATACTGTCCAGAAGACCACCCATCAACCCGGACCCTAGAAGATACCGTCCAGTGAATCAAGAATGAGTTCAGGGGAGCAGCATGAGCCAATCATAACTGGCGCCACTATAAAAAACTGCCTGCGCCATGAGGGGCTTGGGATGACCACCTGGCCCCTGAAGAAAGCCTACCGGCGCTACAAGCAGAGATGTAAAAAAAAAGAAAAAAAAGTGCTATTTACTGAATTACTAAAATCATAAACACATCCGTGAGGATGTCATAATTTGATATCCGCATCTGCAAAATATGTAAATATGACATCTGCGTACACATCTGCATCTGCGGATCTAAAATATGACATCCGATACATGACTAATCTATACAATTGATTTTCGTTGAATTCTAATTAACTCGTCCGCTGCGATTAGCATGGATTTGGCTTTCACTGGTAGCCTGGAAACATATACGTATTCCCAGGTCTTTCTCTGCCTCTGTGGTGGATAGAGGAGTGTTTCCCATGTGGTATTGATATGCTGGATATCCCCTTCCAAGGTGCAGGACTTTACATTTTTCTTCATTGAATTTGTAGCAGCCCACTTTGTTCCATTCCTGTATCTTGATGATGTCTTCTGGTAGAAAATCCACAGTCAAGGGGTTAAAGAGGTCTTGATCTTAGAAGAACTCTTGCAGTGATCCGTGACACCCGGAAGGGGTGGGGCTCAGGGGACAAGTGGCCTGGTGTCTCTTGTGGTTATGAACAGACTCATGTTCATTGTTTTTCCCGGTGTTTCTGCTGCAGATCCAACCTCACGCTGCACCGCCGGGCCCACCACATGCACCTACCACTGCACCGCCTGCAACAAACACTGGAAGTTCCACGCCAGCTACGCCTACCACATGAAGAAGGTGAGGGAGGGCCAAGGGACCACTCACATCCACTGCCATGGCCTTGGAGAGTTAGGATGTGGCTTGGAGGCTGTTTTGGCACCTGTTTCAACTCATCTTAAATGAGGGTTCACATTTACCTGATTTGATAGACGTAAATGTGGTTGATGCTTTAATAAAAAAGGGGAGTCTTGCAGCAAATGAATGATCTGTAATTTCATGTATAGATTGGAAAGAACAAGAATCATTGAGCAATCAGTTCAGTTATTTAAGTGTCTTTGTAACCAGTAACAAGTGAAGGTGCGAGCATTGTGTGTGATCCCTTGGGGCCTATTTATCTATAGGGACCCCCAAATATTTAGAAATTAATGAGTAAAGAATATTGTTAATCACTATTGTCAGTTAATCTAATCTAAGTGTGTATATGCAGGAGGGACACACTGTTGTGTTCCTGAACATAATCCAGCCTCAGAATACATGAGGCGGCAGTGTTTGTAAGCTTCACTTTGTCTCGTCAGTTCCACGGGAGCAGCGGTGTGGCGGGTGCCGGCCGGTGGTGTGCTCTGCGTCAGCACTCCCTGACCTGCCGCGTCCACCACACTCAGAGGTAAACCAGGGGTGTTGTGAGCCCTAACAGTGGACAGTAAGATGAGCCATTGCATCTTTAATGAAGACTGGATTTATTCAACAGAGTTTGTTCATGAATATAAATACGTAATACATATTTTATTCTTGACAGTTCATGATGTCCTTTGATATAACAATATTTAAAACAATGGTTAAAATAATTTTTTTTGATGAATCAAAAGAATATTAAACACTAAACAATATCTTTTGCTTCTATTTGATACTAGCTATTGATATGTTTTGATGCAACAAACATTGGTTTGTTGAGCAAAGTGTTCACTGTTACCTTGTCTGCTCCCCTGAAGACCACCGGAGTGCTCACCGCTTCTTCCTGTTACCATTTAAACTTGTTTTTATATCAGACTATTCTGACTCCTTCTACAAGTGGTGGGTTAATAATAAAACAGTTTTCCTCTAGAAAGGTTTCAGTACATTTTTTGTGACCAGCTACTCTTTACTCTTGGCCTTGAATAATAATAAAATAAATATACTTTTATTCAAGCATGTATGGTGGGCTAAAGTGGGCAAATTCTTAGTACTCTATTTGATCAATAAAATGTTAGTATGAATTGGAGAGCGGGAAAATGCTCAATAGTTGTCACTTTTGCAGCACAGGGCAGGAGGCAGCTTTGGAAGACATGCAGGGGGTGGCAGGGAGGTCATGAAGCCACTCCCTGACAGTGCACCAGGTGAGTCTAAAGTGACAACACCACAGCTATTCAAGGTGTTATAGGTGTGTGTGTGTGTGTGTGTGTGTGTGTGTGTGTGTGTGTGTGTGTGTGTGTGTGTGTGTGTGCGCCTAGGCTGGGTGCAACAGGGTGAGATGGGAAGCGAGCATCATGGTCATCATCATAGTTAATTTTAGGGTACCTTCAAATACATGACAGGCAGCAACTAATAGTAAAAATCAATAAAGGAAGGGCTGAATAAATTAGATATTAACCCGTCTGCTGTGATTGGCACGGACTGGTTTTCACTGTTAGCCTGGTAACATATACTTTGAGGTCTTTCTCTGTTTCTGTGGTGGATAGTGGAGTGTTTGCCATGTGGTATTAATGTGCTGGATATCCCTTCCCAGGGTGCAGGACTTTACATTTTTCTTCATTGAATTGTAGCAGCCACTTTTTGTTCCATTCCTGTTGCTTGGTGATGTCTTCTTGTAGGAAATCCGCACTCAAGGGGTTAAGCCGGGAGTGGAAATTTGAGGCTCAGGAACGTGCCAAAGCTGTAGTTCAAACCCTTGTCTTCAGTGCCCCAAGCTGCTACACCTCCTTCCTCTTGGAGCTGATGCAAGGCTGTGATGAGAAATTTTGTACACCCATGTCATCACCAAGTCTCCCGCAGGTTGTGGCTCCCTGCTCAGCCCTGCCCACTTCAGCAAGCAAGGAACTGACAGCCTTGTCCTGCTGTCAGAGATGAGGAAGATTCAAGTGTACCCACCTCCAAACACCTCCCACCAGGCGCCTCCTGCAGGGGAGATCATTGTGGAGGTGTTGGAGGACACGGATGCAGAGTACCAGTACATCATCTTGGTGGAGGACGCTGCCGTGGCCCACTTCACCATGACGGACACTGCTGCCACATGGAACACCTCAGGCCGCCAGTGTAAGTGTTCTCTGTCAGTGTTGTAGTTGGGTTAGGTTAAGTTTAGGGTATCTTCAAACACATGATAGCCAGCACCTCGTGGTATAAATCAACAAAGAATAACCTCACTTTGTTGTATAGAAAGTGGGTGTTCATCACTCCGGCATCTGTATATGTCACCTCAGTTCTTGAGCCTGTGGTGGGTAAGAGCTTGGTACTCAAAGGTACTGCTAGTGTGACATCCAGGTCACCACAGTTTACCTTCTCTAGATTTTCCCAGGTGCTCATTTCCTGACCTTCCTGAAAGGGGAGCATGAAGAGTTTGGTAGGCTGGGCGCCGACTGCCTCAGGTTGGGATTGAACCCAGGCCTGCTGGCTCATAGCTAGGCATGCCAACCACTACACTGCTAAGGTGCCACTAAGTAGGCAAGGGTAAGAATAAGCAGCAAATTATCACCATATCTCTAATACATGGTTTTATTCATAAAAACTACAAAATTGGTCATCTGTGTAAATGAGTATATCATAACAATAACCTTTATAGAATATACATAAGGCAAACTTAAATAGCAAAATAATTGTTTAGCATCAGTTATTCTGGCCTCAGTGGTACCTTGTAGCACATGCCTCTCTGTGTCCTCTTTAGAAGTCCAGTAGTCAGTAGTCAGAAGTGTGGTGCAAATAGACAGAGGAGCAGCTGTTTTGACATTCAACAAGTCTTCTGTCTCAGAATATTTGCACCCAATAGCTGCCACACCATTACCATTTAAGTAATACTTGACACCATGAGTGGTTAGGTTGGGAAACTGGCCTTTGAGCTCTGGCACACTTCAGGTTACTGACTGATGGTGGTATTGAGAGAGAAGGGTGACAATAATTTCTTCCCTTTGAATGGTCCTTACAGATGTTGTCTATTGTCTGGTACTGTTGTCCTGATCAGCACTGGTGACAGGACATGTAGACGAAGGTAATACTCATTCTTGAGCTTGTAAGATCTCTTCCATATTTCAGAGGCAGACAGTGACATGGAACAGGTATAAGATGGAAAAAGGCAGTGATATATGGGAGATGATGATCCAGGCCGAGATGCCGCAGAAGTTGAGTCTCGTCGGGTGGGCGGGCATCAACGATGGACGTCTGGAAGGAGCTGATCGTCCACATGGCAAGACTTCACACCAGGAGGAAGGTAACCTGTAGCAAAGCATGCCAAGATGAGACATCCCCGCACACAGATACCTATTGTGTTTTTTTATTCATATATTATTGCCAGAATGACATTTAAGAAATCCCATTGATATCTTGATTATAGTTTCCATTTCACTTTATGCATCCTCCTCAGAAAAGTAACCCTAGTTTAAAATGAGAGCTGCCAGAGCTCACAAGAGGTGTGATGGAGGAGGCAATATAATGTTGTCACCCTGAGTGGCCAAATGTACAGCAAGGGCAGAGTGGGAAGCTAGATAAAGCCTCAAGAAAGGTAGACTTAGGGTAAGGTGGGGTAAGTTGCCCCCTTTAAGAGAGATTGCCTGTTGTAGCCACATTTTTTGCAATAGAATTTAAAAAAAATGTTTGTTGAAAGTTTAGGCTAAGGCCTATCTATGGTATATATTATATCCACTCATTATGATTTACACCTTATTATAATGACAATTTAAAAATAATAATAAACGGGGCTTCTTACCCCACATGTGGGGTAAAACGCCCACTGGGTAGGCCTTTTACCCCACTCTGGGTTACAATAATAAAACTTACAGAAACATAAGGAAAATAGTTTTTTTCACATTATGAAAATATAATATGTATTCCCTTTTTGAAAACTATACCCAATAAATCTCTCTTGATGTTAAATATAGGAACACAATCAAATTTGTGTCTCCTAATAAACAGAATGTAAAACTAAACATTTAATTAATTTTCTAAAAGGTATCTCCTTCTTTTAGACTGGTAATATTAGACTAGCTTCCCTTTCTTCTGAATTTTTGTAACAAAAGGAACATCTACTTTCATGAAAAATATATGGAACTAAATATTCAACTAGTTTGATAAAGTATGTCCTTTCTGTTGCATATTGATATCTGAAACAGTTAAAAACACCAACTTCCTTATAGTCTTAAACTCAAAAGTGCTCAAAAACTTAAACAAATTATATTTATAGCAATACTGTAATGCCTAATCAGGCTCACATTTTTTACATACATACAGATCTAGGCCTACTCCAGTTGTGCATTCTGCATGTGGCCAATTTCTACAACCCCGACATTGTACCCGTTTTTCTGAAGGTCTACTATTAGCAAATAGTTCCCCACACATCAAACAAGGCCATCTGCCAATTTGCTGATAATGTGGTACAAGGCCCACATGTGGGGTAAAAGACCTCCCTGTGGGCACCTTACCCTAAAGGCACAGGGGGCCTCTTACCCTGGAAACTCATATATACACAAAATGTCACCATCTTTCCTACAAGTAAGTAGACGGAGTATAATGACATGCAATATGGTCTAGACATCTTAATTAGAGCAATTATCCATAGCCATCAGGCAAACTCTAAAGTTCTTTGTAGTTAATTAGGTATCATTAAAATCATTGAAAACTTACAAGAAATTAGTCAATAAGAAGAAATGTCCGCTTGTGGTCAGAGCAACTGTCCATTGTTTACTCCAGTAGTTCCTGTGAGCACAGAGAGTTGGCGTTGCCTACTTGATCATGTGACTGCTTGAGAAAAGAAAGAAAGAAAGACAAAACCATGGGGGAGCCTTTCACCCCAGGGGGTCATCTTACCCCACCTTACCCTACTAAGTATTGAGGTCACCAGCCTGAATCTTGGGTGTCTAGCCATCATGGACTGGACTAGGTGATAGGAGGAAGTTATGAGGTTATGGAGGAGAAAAGTAATGCTCATTGAATTGGAATAGTTTGTTAAACATTTATTTATTTTCCACTAATATGACAACTTCCTGTTCCCACCTAGCCCAGTTCAAGGTAGCTCCTAACATTCGGTATCGAAGTTAGGGCCGGCAATGTGAATCCTTCATTAATAAGAAAATCATATTTGCATATCTCTGTTGTACATTCTCACTGACACAAGCCATCAGGTGTAGATGTGTTTGTACATTGCAGGACCATTGAGATTATTTTTATTAAGTGGTGCAAAATTGTTTTCCAGGCCATCCAGGATGGTGATCTGCAACTATCAACCCTGAGGAGAGATGCGTCATTAGCTGGCAGGGCTCGCGGCACGGACAGTGGACAGCCAGTGGGCATGGCATTTTTGAAGTGTTTCCTACAACTTGTTGCTGTGTCACCGATGAGCCCAACACCCTGAAAACGTTTCTTGCTTTAAAAGATGTAAATGATAATGTCTCGAACAATATGGAGGATGCAGTTATTTGGGATGGAGAAAAACTACATGGAGCCATACAGTTATCATGAAGAGGTCATCACCAATAGCCTACATGTGCACTATGTCTAAACACTTAGCAATGATTAGGTTCAAGCATTTGTGCAGTATCGTGACATTAGTGGATCCTACTATCATTAAAATAACACTAAAATAAACTTCCATCAGTGAGCAAGTTTTAAAGTTAGGATAAGTGTCTGCAGCCATGGATCAGCAAAGGAAGAGATCGCCTGGCTGCTGCTCGCCTGGTAGTTCCCAAAAGGTCTATAGTATTCTTTTTACAGCATAGGAGGCAGCTGAAGGCAAAACAATATGACGAGAAGCATGCAACTCACTGTCCCGATAATGTTAGCAAAGGGACGAGCTTGAGTGGAAAATCTTGTGCTGTGAGGGGAAAAATCTTGCAGTAGTCAAGTCTTTTTCAATGGAGTTACACCATTTATCTTTCCTCACTATGATACAGAATAAGGGCTGTCCAATGGAACAAGCTGCCCACCTCAATACTACTGCTCTATATAGGGATATTTTTAAGAAGTCAGCAAAGTCACAGCCCATGTATACTGTCTTCCAGGAAAGTAATCAAATTTATGTACAGTTCTAGTTCACAATGAATTATTCTACGTATTTATTTTGCAAGTAAGTATCCTTATACATTGTAACATCACCTTTAGCATTAAATTTACTCCGTATATTATTTTATATAGATTGTATTAGCAGGACCACAATGGAAATAAGTCCTTTCTTGTGTCATCTGGGGAGTGTGCAGTGAAGGCTGTGAAATTTAATCAGGTATAACTAACCAATAATCAATCACTCAGTCAATCAATTCTTTTCTTCGGTGACCGCTGGGAAATCCGTGACGTCATGTGTTAACCATTGAGGCAGCGACCTATTACTGGGCATCCAATAATTGTTTGTCATTGTTCAAACTTTTATTTTCTCCTTTCAAAATATTTCTACGTGATATATACAAGCACGAGAAGGGGGGAGAATGCCTTGACAGGAGGAAGGAAATATCAATTAGGTCCGTATTCTCAGTGACAACAAAAACATTCATTGGGTGCGCGGTAGATTAATCTCAGTAATTGTCTGTTTTCTTCATATCCACACTGCAGAACCCTTGACAGACTACTGCTATCGGCTTATGCAACTTCCCAAGGAACTACCCACAGCCTATACGAAAGCTTTATCAAATGTGGATGTGTGTAAGCCTTGAAACGTTTGAGTACGTGGGCCGAAACGTTTGGGAGGTGTATTAGCCCTGAAACGTTTTTGCTTATTTGCCTCATAGCCTACACTACTCCAATGGTTTACAGTCATTTCGCCCACACGTCAATTCGCCCACATGTCAGAGTCAGTTCGCCCACATGTAGTAGTCATATAGTACCATGTCATAGGTGTGTAGTTGGAGAGGCCACCACCAGGGCAGTGCAGTAGTAGAAGGCTTGTTGGGGCTTCTATCGAGTGGTAAATAAAGAATTAAAAAAAGAAAAGCTATATGTAAGTTTATTAAATCCATGTGCCGAATATAAATATTGAAATAAAATCTTTAAGCCCTACTTAAATAACCTTGACTAATACATGCAAGATTCAGCTGCACACTGGGCCATTGAGATGAGCGCAAGCTTTCAGCAGTTGATCATATGATGACCTCTCGCCCCTTACATGCTCATCCCAAAGAGCGAATATTCTATGCTGAATTGTTTTCTTTCGTTTACAAATAAATAAGAAAACGAGAATGATCAGCTACATTTTTATTAACAACAGTGTTACTCATTGTATTGAAGTGTAATTAATTGTTACAAGTCCCAGAGAAACACGGGTAATTTACGATAACTGAAAGAATATAGTTCAAGCCCTCTGGGCACAGTAGCCTATTCACTGCATGCTGAGAATGAATATACCCCATTGAAACGCGCGGTAAACAAGTGGGAGGTAAATGAACCACCGGTAACTTTGGGGGAAATGACTCCATAGTGTGGGCGAATTGATTCCATAGTGTGGGCGAATTGATTCCATAGTATGGGCGAGTTGACTTGTGGGAGAATTGATTCCATAGTGTGGGCGAATTGATTCCATAGTGTTGGCGAATTGATTCCATAGTGTGGATGAATTGATTCCATAGTGTGGGCGAGTTGACTTGTGGGTGAATTGATTCCATAGTGTTAGCAAATTGACTTGTGGGTGAATTGATTCCATAGTGTGGGCAAATTGACTTGTGGGTGAATTGATTCCATAGTGTGGGCAAATTGACTTGTGGGCGAATTGATTCCACAGTGTGGGTGAATTGATTCCACAGTGTGGGCAAATTGACTTGTGGGCGAATTGATTCCACAGTGTGGGTGAATTGATTCCATAGTGTGGGCAAATTGACTTGTGGGCGAATTGATTCCACAGTGTTGGTGAATTGATTCCATAGTGTGGGCGAATTGATTCCATAGTGTGGGCGAGTTGACTTGTGGGTGAATTGATTCCACAGTGTGGGTGAATTGATTCCACAGTGTGGGCGAATTGATTCCATAGTGTGGGCGAATTGACTTGTGGGTGAATTGATTCCACAGTGTGGGTGAATTGATTCCACAGTGTGGGCGAATTGACTTGTGGGCGAATTCATTCCACAGTGTGGGTGAATTGATTCCACAGTGTGGGCGAATTGACTTGTGGGTGAATTGATTCCACAGTGTGGGTGAATTGATTCCACAGTGTGGGCGAATTGACTTGTGGGCGAATTGATTCCACAGTGTGGGTGAATTGACTTGTGGGTGAATTGATTCCACAGTGTGGGTGAATTGACTTGTGGGTGAATTGATTCCACAGTGTGGGCGAATTGACTTGTGGGTGAATTGATTCCACAGTGTGGGTGAATTCACTTCTGGGTGAATTGATTCCACAGTGTGGGCGAATTGACTTGTGGGTGAATTGATTCCACAGTGTGGGTGAATTGATTCCATAGTGTGGGCGAATTGACTTGTGGGCGAATTGATTCCACAGTGTGGGTGAATTGATTCCATAGTGTGGGCGAATTGATTCCATAGTGTGGGTGAATTGATTCCATAGTGTGGGCGAATTGATTCCATAGTGTGGGCGGATTGATTCCATAGTGTGGGCGAATTGATTCCATAGTGTGGGCGAATTGATTCCACAGTGTGGGCGAATTGATTCCACAGTGTGGGTGAATTGATTCCATAGTGTGGGCGAATTGATTCCATAGTGTGGGCGAATTGATTCCATAGTGTGGGCGAATTGATTCCACAGTGTGGGTGAATTGATTCCACAGTGTGGGCGAATTGACTTGTGGGCGAATTGACGTGTGGGCGAATTGATTCCATGGTGTGGGGGAATTGATTCCACAGTGTGGGCGAATTGATTCCACGGTGTGGGTGAATTGATTCCATGGTGTAGGCAAATTGACTTGTGGGCAATTGACTTGTGGGCGAATTGATTCTACAGTGTGGGCGAATTGATTCTACAGTGTGGGCGAAATGACTCCATGGTGTGGGCGAAATGACTCAATGGTGTGGGCGAAATGACTCCATAGTGTGAGCGAAATGACTCCATGGTGTGGGCGAAATGACTCCATGGTGTGGGCGAAATGACTCCATGGTGTGGGCGAAATGACTCCATGGTGTGGGCGAAATGACTACATGGTGTGGGCGAAATGACTCCATGATGTGGGCGAAATGGCTCCATGGTGTGGGCGAAATGACTCCATAGTGTGGGCGAAATGACTCCATGGTGTGGGCGAAATGACTCCATGGTGTGGGCGAAATGACTCCATGGTGTGGGCGAAATGACTCCATGGTGTGGGCGAAATGACTCCATGGTGTGGGCGAAATGACTCCATGGTGTGCGCGAAATGACTCCATAGTGTAGGCGAAATGACTCCATGGTGTGGGCGAAATGACTCCATAGTGTGGGCGAAATGACTCCATGGTGTGGGCGAAATGACTTGTGGGCGAAATGACTCCATGGTGTGGGCGAAATGACTCCATGGTGTGGGCGAAATGACTTGTGGGCGAAATGACTCCATGGTGTGGGCGAAATGACTCCATGGTGTGGGCGAAATGACTCCATAGTGTGGGCGAAATGACTTGTGGGCGAAATGACTCCATGGTGTGGGCGAAATGACTCCATGGTGTGGGCGAAATGACTCCAAGGTGTGGGCGAAATGACTCCATGGTGTGGGCGAAATGACTTGTGAGCGAAATGACTCCATGGTGTGGGTGAAATGACTCCATGGTGTGGGCAGAAATGACTTGTGGGCGAAATGACTCCATGGTGTGGGAAATGACTCCATGGTGTGGGCAGAAATGACTTGTGGGCGAAATGACTCCATGGTGTGGGCGAAATGACTTGTGGGCGAAATGACTCTATGGTGTGGGCGAAATGACTCCATGGTGTGGGCGAATTGACTTGTGGGCGAAATGACTCCATGGTGTGGGCGAAATTACTCCATGGTGTGGGCGAAATGACTCCATGGTGTGGGCGAAATGACTCCATGGTGTGGGCGAAATGAATTCATGGTGTGGGCGAAATGACTCCATAGTGTGGGCAGAAATGACTCCATGGTGTGGGCGAACTGACGCGATCGTGTGGGCGAAATGATTCCATGGTGTGGGCGAAATGACTCCATGGTGTGGGCGAAATGACTCCATGGTGTGGGCGAAATGACTCCATGGTGTGGGCAGAAATGACTCCATGGTGTGGGCGAAATGACTCCATGGTGTGGGCGAAATGACTCCATGGTGTGGGCAGAAATGACTCCATGGTGCGGGCGAAATGACTCCATGGTGTGGGCGAAATGACTCCATGGTGTGGGCGATATGACTCCATGGTGTGGGCGAAATGACTCCATGGTGTGGGCAGAAATGACTCCATGGTGTGGGCGAAATGATTCCATGGTGTGGGCAGAAATGACTCCATGGTGTGGGCGAAATGACTCCATGGTGGGGGCGAAATGACTCCATGGTGTGCGAAATGACTCCATGGTGTGGGCAAATGACTCCATAGTGTGCGAAATGATTCCATGGTGTGGGCAGAAATGACTCCATGGTGTGGGCGAAATGACTCCATGGTGTGCATGAAATGACTCCATGGTGTGGGCGAAATGACTCCATGGTGTGGTCGAAATGACTTCATGGTGTGGGCAATGACTCCATGGTGGGGGCGAAATGACTCCATGGTGTGGGCGAAATGACTCCATGGTGTGGGCGAAATGACTCCATGGTGCGGGCGAAATGACTCCATGGTGTGGGCGAAATGACTCCATGGTGTGGGCGAAATGACTCCATGGTGTGGGCGAAATGACTCCATGGTGTGGGCGAAATGACTCCATGGTGTGGGCGAAATGATTCCATGGTGTGGGCGAAATGACTCCATGGTGTGGGCGAAATGACTCCATGGTGTGGGCGAAATGACTCCATGGTGTGGGCGAAATGACTCCATGGTGTGGGCGAAATGACTCCATGGTGTGGGCGAAATGACTCCATGGTGTGGGCTAAATGACTCCATGGTGTGGGCGAAATGACTCCATGGTGTGCGCGAAATGATTCCATGGTGTAGGCGAAATGACTCCATGGTGTGGGCGAAATGACTCCATGGTGTGCGCGAAATGACTCCATGGTGTGGGCGAAATGACTCCATAGTGTGCGCGAAATGATTCCATGGTGTGGGCGAAATGACTCCATGGTGTGGGCGAAATGACTCCATGGTGTGCGCGAAATGACTCCATGGTGTGGGCGAAATGACTCCATGGTGTGGGCGAAATGACTCCATTGAGTGGCCGAAATGACTCGCTGGTGTGGTCGTAATGACTCCATGGTGGGGGCCAAATGACTCCATGGTGTGGGTGAAATGACTCCATGGTGTGGGCGAAATGACTCCATGGTGTGGGCGAAATGACTCCATAGTGTGGGCGAAATGACTCCTTGGTGTGGGCTAAATGACTCCATGGTGTGGGCGAAATGACTCCATAGTGTGGGCGAAATGACTCCATGGTGTGGGCGAAATGACTCCATGGTGTGGGCGAAATGACTCCATGGTGTGGGCGAAATGACTCCATGGTGTGGGCGAAATGACTCCATGGTGTGGGCGAAATGACTCCATGGTGTAGGCGAAATGACTCCACGGTGGGGGCGAAATGACTCCATAGTGTTGGCGAAATGACTCCATGGTGTGGGCGAAATGACTCCATGGTGTGGGCGAAATGACTCCATGGTGTTGGCGAAATGACTCCATGGTGTGGGCGAAATGACTCCATGGTATGCGCGAAATGACTCCATGGTATGCGCGAAATGACTCCATGGTGTGGGCAGATGTACTTGTGGGCACTTGTGGGCGAAATGACTCCATGGTGTGGCGAAAAGACTCCATGATGTGGGCAGAATTGACTTGTGGGCGAAATGACTCCATGGTGTGGGCAGATTGACTTGTGGGCAGAAATGACTCCATGGTGTGGGCGAAATGACTCCATGGTGTGGGCGAATTGACTTGTGGGCGAAATGAATCCATGGTGTGGGCGAAATGACTCCATAGTGTGGGCAAAATGACTCCATGGTGTGGGCTAAATGACTCCATGGTGTGGGCATTGACTCCATAGTGTGGGCGAAATGACTCCATGGTGTGGGCGAAATGACTCCATAGTGTGGGCAGAAATGACTCCATGGTGTGGGCGAAATGACTCCATGGTGTGGGAGAAATGACTCCATGGTGTGGGCAGAAATGACTCCATAGTGTGGGCAGAAATGACTCCATGGTGTGGGCAAATGACTCCATGGTGTGGGCGAATTGACTCCATAGTGTGGGCAGAAATGACTCCATGGTGTGGGCAGAAATGACTCCATGGTGTGGGCGAATTGACTCCATAGTGTGGGCGAAATGACTGCATGGTGTGGGCGAAATGATTCCAAGGTGTGGGCGAATTGACTCCACAGTGTGGGCGAAATGACTCCATGGTGTGGCAGAATTGACTCCATAGTGTGGGCGAAATGTCTCCATTGTGTGGGCAGATTGACTCCATAGTGTGGGCGAAATGACTCCATAGTGTGGGCAAATGACTCCAGGGTGTGGGCGAATTGACTCCATGGTGTGGGCAGAAATGACTACATGGTGTGGGCGAAATGACTCCATGATGTGGGCGAAATGGCTCCATGGTGTGGGCGAAATGACTACATGGTGTGGGCGAAATTACTCCATGGTGTGGGCAATGACTCCATAGTGTGGGCAGAAATGACTCCACGGTGTGGGCGAAATGACTCCATAGTGTGGGCGAAATGACTCCATAGTGTGGGCGAAATGGCTCCATGGTGTGGCCGAAATGACTCCATGGTGTGGCCGAATTGACTCCATAGTGTGGGCGAGATGACTCCATAGTGTGGGCGAAATGACTCCATAGTGTGGGCGAAATGACTCCATGGTGTGGGCGAAATGACTCCATAGTGTGGGCGAAATGACTCCATAGTGTGGGCGAAATGACTCCATAGTGTGGGCGAAATGACTCCATAGTGTGGGCGAAAGGACTCCATGGTGTGGCCGAATTGACTCTATAGTGTGGGCGAAATGACTCCATAGTGTGGGCGAAATGACTCCATAGTGTGGGCGAAATGACTCCATGGTGTGGCCGAATTGACTCCATGGTGTGGCCGAATTGACTCCATAGTGTGGGCGAAATGACTCCATAGTGTGGGCGAATTGACTTGTGGACGAAATGACTACATAGTGTGGGCGAAATGACTCCATAGTGTGGGTGAATTGACTTGTGGGCGAATTGATTCCATAGTAAGGGCGAAATGACTCCATAATATGGGGGAATTGACTTATGGGCGAAATGACTCCATGGTGTGGCGAAATGACATGTAGGTGAAATGACCGGATAGCCCTCCAATGTGTGTCTTACCAGTGTGACAGCTCAGCTTCTAAACGACAGTGATTAACAGCGGCGCCCAAGCTTTTGTGAGTATCTTTTAAAGTTGTGATGCATGCCTATAAGGGGGCCTGCGAGGGGGCTGGTGGGGGCGGACAGCAGAATCACGCACCCTTCCTTCCCCTCAGCGCGTTTTGAGGTGAAGTAGGAAGGGAGGAAGGAAGAGGGTAAGGAACTAAACTCTCTCTCTCTCTCTCTCTCTCTCTCTCTCTCTCTCTCTCTCTCTCTCTCTCTCTCTCTCTCTCTCTCTCTCTCTCTCTCTCTCTCTCTCTCTCTCTCTCTCTCTCTCTCTCTCTCTCTCTCTCTCTCTCTCAGGTGAGTAATCTATTCTTACCTGTTGTTGTTGCAGGTAAGGCCGTGGTTTGGTAATGCTGCAGCTGAGGAGATGAAGGCAGGTATGTGGTCATGGTGTGATGGTGGTGGTGATGATGATGGTGATGGTGGTGGTGATGTTGGTGATGTTGGTGATGGTGATGATGGTGATGGAGGTGGTGGTGATAATGGTGGTGGTGGTGATGATGGTGATGGTGGTGGTGGTGATGATGGTGATGGTGGTGGTGCTGATGATGGTGATGGTGGTGGTGATGATGGTGGTGTGTAATACTCCCAAGCAGATTGTGAGGCTCTAAGCCAGGGGTTCTTAACCGGGGGTATCCATACCCCTTACGGGCCTTACCCCTTACGGGTCTGGGAAGTGAATGTTTGGGGTATGTTACTCGATCTCTGGCAGAAGATGGCGCCACTATAAACACTTGCCTGCACCATGACGGGCTGGGGCCGACTTCCATCCAGGCCCCTCAAAAGAGCCTACCGGCGCTACAGGCGTATACGTAAAAAAGAAGAAAAAAAAGTTTTAGGACTTCTGATGAAGATTGTTTTGACAGGCAAGTTAAGGGGCTATGGGATCATACTTGGCAATCCAGTGGGGTTCTGAAACCTTCAGAAGATTGAGAACCCCTGCTTTATGCTGTAGCTAAATCCGGCACTGATATTAAAAGTAACAAAACGTTTTCCTACCTCTCGGGACAATCACAGTCAGCTGGACTTTAAAAACAAACAAGTAACATTCGTATCTGCTGTACATAGCTATGCTACATGACGGAAAACATCCACCATTATATGCTTGGCTGTGTGTGTGTGTGTGTGTGTGTGTGTGTGTGTTCGCGTGTGCGTGCATGTGTGTGTGTGTGTGTGTGTGTGTGTGTGTGTGTG
>NW_026112027.1:60000-112500 GCF_024679095.1 Eriocheir sinensis | reverse complement strand
CAGCTCTTCTTGACAGAGTGGAGTCTAAGGCTTTTCGTCTCATCAGCTCTCCTCCTCTTACTAATAGTCTTCTACCTCTTAAATTTCGCCGCCATGTTGCCTCTCTTTCTACCTTCTATCGATATTTTCATGCTAACTGCTCTTTTGATCTTGCTAACTGCATGCCTCCCCCCCTCCCGTGGCCTCGCCACACACGACTTTCTACTCAAGCTCAGCCGTTTACTGTCCAAATCCCTTACGCATGAGTTAACCAGCATCTTCACTCTTTCATCCCTCACGCTGGTAAACTCTGGAACAATCTTCCTTCATCTGTATTTCCTCCTGCCTATGACTTGAACTCTTTCAAGAGGAGGGTATCAGGACACTTCTCCTCCCGAAATTTACCTATCCTTCGGCCACTCCTCTAACTCTGTATAGGAGCAGTGAGTAGCAGGCTTTTTTTTTTTTTTACATTTTTACCTTTTTTATGCCCTTGAACTGACTCCTCTGCTGTAAAAAAAAAATACTCCATATCATAAAAATAGCAAAATATGCAATATAGAAAATAAGAAGATTATTTAATCCACATGTGTATCAAAAGAAAGAAAATATGCACATTAATTGCCACAAGCTGCTTTTTTCAGAAACTCAAAAAAAAAAAGTTTAAATAAGAAGCACCATGATCAAGAAACAAATAAAGACATTAAAGTGAACTCTCCTTGGCAAATAACTTCTATATAAAATGCCCATCTTGATATAATTCTTTGTCTGGAACTTTGTATCTGGAGAAACTTTGTTACAGCGGGTCTAGGATCAAAGTGTGCTGTCCCACTACTGTTAAGGGCAATATACATCTGACTCCTGATGGCCTCTCTTGAGTAGCTGGATTGTTTAGGGCCTTTGAGAATAGTATGGCATGAGACAGCTCGTTCAGGACCAATACTGTGAGGGGTTAGTGAGACATTGGCTTGAACTAATTTGGAAAACACAGTTCCGGGTTGGGAGATTTTTAACATGTGATAGAGTTTCCCTGTTCCGTCTGTAATGTTACCAGGAACAGGAAGGTTTTCAGAGGAAAAACGTCCAGAACCTCATCAGAGAAATCAGTAACATAATCTATTCCGAAAAGACCTTCTACAACCTTTTTTGTTGAGTTATTCATGTGTGCAGCTGTTTTTCCTTCGAGGAATATTTTAATTTGTTTTACTATGTCCTCTTGTTCCAGGTCAAGTCTTTGAGACAGATAGGCGGATTAGGTGAGTAGGGCTCCGTCCCCGTGGAGAAGGCGTGCGGGTCCCCTAACTTTCCTGCGGGAATGTGGGGGGAATAAGAAATGCGGATACGTACCGCCCTCGGTCCCACTTGTGAAAGGGCGGTGGCCGAATTGGTAGCGTACTGGGCCCACATTCACCGCGTGATGGACGACGCGGGTTCGAATCCCCACGCTACCAGTTGGATTTTTCAGTCACCGCCGAGTGGCTTAAAACTACCCACATGCTGTCCTGAAGACCACCCATCAACCCGGACTCTAGAGGAAGCCGTCCAAATCAAGAACGAGTTCCGGGGGGCAGCAAGAGCCAATGCAAGATGGCGCCACTATATAACACTCGCCTGCGCCAGAACGGGCTGGGCCGACCATTACGCCCCACCTGGAAGAAGCCTTGGGCCGACCATCAGGCCCCACCGGGAAGATGCCTACCGGCGCAATAGGCAACAACGTAAAAAAAAAAAAAAGAAACCTAAGCCAATTTCAGTTCTAACACTTGATGTACTCCTCCTTGTTGAAACATAGTGATTGTGAGAGATTCTTCTTCCACTTTCACTTGTTGAAGCTTCATGCTTTTCCCTCAGCTTTTCTTCCATACCTCCTAGACATGGACCAGCTTCCATTAATGTCACAGATGCAAGAGCAGCAGCTTTAGATACTTCAATATCACAGAGCGTGGCCATAGATTTCTGACTATATTTTTGTAGCTTTTCAAACAGGCGAAGGAGATCAAGCATCAGTACTGTATAAAACTCTTGGTCGCCACCTTCTTTCCAGAGTTTCAGGAAGCCATTTACTGTTGCATTTTCATTTCGGGTGCTAATTTTTATGTGGATACAGAATTCCAGTGTGCCGGTATGGATGGCAAATTCTTCAAACTGATTCACACAGATTTAAAAGATGCTCGACAAATCTGACCTCAAAGTGCTCAGGAAACCTAAAAAGAGCAAAGCCTGATTCTGCAACAATTTTCTTAAGCTCATCTGTTCGAACTGCAGAAGCTCTGTAATAAGATGCTACAGCTTTGATATTTGTTCTCCAGTGTTTGATCTCAGTCACTGATGCCTGTAATAAATCAGAAAATGCTAGATCTGATCGATGTACCACACACCATACAGGAGGAAGATCTCTACCTAGATATTCATTTAGCTTGGCCCATAACCCAGACTTCCTTCCGATATTCGCACTTTCGCCATCTGTAGTCAATCCGGTGAGCTTCTTCTTTGCCACCTCGCCAATACCCAGGTATTTGAAATTAGTCAGTACAGCATCCATTAAGCCTTCAGCCCCACATTCCTCGGAATGACTTTCACCAAGGAAGATGTTCATCATGTTCTTTTCCTCCCACAAAACGAGCAGTAATAAATTTGTTCTCAACTGAATATTTATCAACAGTAGCTTCCATAACTACTTCAGCAACAGTGTCAAGCATCCTTCGATACAGTTTTGGATCTCGATACTGAATTGCTGATGCCGGTGGCTGAAAATCACAAAAGGATGCATCTAGCCCATATTCACGGTATACAGAGATCTGGTTGCTAGAATGCATTTTTTGCCAGTGATCGGCAAGGCCATGAATTCGTAGATATAATGTCCTTTGCTTGCTGTCATTATGCACATCAACTGCTAACTTGATTAACTGGGATACAGTTTCAGCTTCATGTGACTTCATGATATTTACCCATGGGTGTTCATCAGACTGACTTAACCAGAGTTTTTGGGACTCCTCTGCACAAACTGCAGCTTTGTGGACATCACTCTTCAGATGATCAATAATTCTCTTCAGTTCCCTTTTGCCGTCTGATCTCACGCCATCAGCCATTGGCACTTGTCCATTGCGTGCATACTTCTTAGCTTCTGAAATATGAGTGTAGCACACAGTGCATTTTAAACCGTGTCGCCTTCCTAATCGCGTTTTCTCTAGTATATTAGGATATGAGGAAAGTAGCCAAAAAAAAAATCAACCTTGCATCCTTTATACCACTCAGTCTCTGTACACTCCTCCTTCTGTGTGAGAATATCACATCTAGATGAAGAATCTGTGACTCCTGTTATTTTCGTTGCTGGGCATGCTGGCGTTATATCACGGCTACCCTCTTTACCACCACCTCTCTGGGTAAGATTGTCAGACCCAGTTAACAGGGTCACTAAGTCTCTAGAAGGTGTCTCATCAGAACTGAGAGATATTGATCCAGGTGGTTTATCTTTGCTGCAGCTGGTACACTGAGATAATCTGTGATACGGTTAGCCATGCTTGAGACTTGAGTCTTGACTCTTGAGTTCTTTTAATTACTGAAAAGTGAAAAAATTCAATTAATAATATTTTGTGATAATCTACTACCAAACTCGAAATACAATTTCACAACATAATAATAATAATAATAATAATAATAATAATAATAATAATAATAATAATAATAATAATAATAATAATAATAATAACAAAAACATCAACATCAGCCCTATCTTATACTTCACACTGAGGGAACTAAATTGATGAAATGGCCCTTTAAGCATGTGCTTAATCAATCATCATATTAAACATTAACGGATCTAGGCTTAGTGAGGCGCCTTTTTACTAAACTACACCAGCTGACCCAGGTCCATGATGGGGTATAAGGATTGACTAGGCTGTTTTCCTTAATTCTGGCTACTTAAACAATCTGGGAGGAAGGCCTAGATATAACACAGGACCCAGGGGCCCTTTTCTCTCATATACTGGCAAGAGCACGTTACAGCTGGCGGCGGGGGACACGCCCTCCCACTTCTCCCAACTCTCACCGTCATTTCTAAAAAAAAAAAAAAGAAAAAAAAAAAAGAAGCCTTACGACACACCACGCCACAGCAACACTCCCTCCTATGTGTAATACTCCCAAGCAGATTGTGAGGCTCTAAGCCAGGGGTTCTTAACCGGGGGTATCCATACCCCTTACGGGCCTTACCCCTTACGGGTCTGGGAAGTGAATGTTTGGGGTATGTTACTCGATCTCTGGCAGAAGATGGCGCCACTATAAACACTTGCCTGCACCATGACGGGCTGGGGCCGACTTCCATCCAGGCCCCTCAAAAGAGCCTACCGGCGCTACAGGCGTATACGTAAAAAAAAGAAGAAAAAAAAGTTTTAGGACTTCTGATGAAGATTGTTTTGACAGGCAAGTTAAGGGGCTATGGGATCATACTTGGCAATCCAGTGGGGTTCTGAAACCTTCAGAAGATTGAGAACCCCTGCTTTATGCTGTAGCTAAATCCGGCACTGATATTAAAAGTAACAAAACGTTTTCCTACCTCTCGGGACAACCACAGTCAGCTGGACTTTAAAAACAAACAAGTAACATTCGTATCTGCTGTACATAGCTATGCTACATGACGGAAAACATCCACCATTATATGCTTGGCTGTGTGTGTGTGTGTGTGTGTGTGTGTGTTCGCGTGTGCGTGCATGTGTGTGTGTGTGTGTGTGTGTGTGTGTGTGTGTGTGTGTGTGTGTGTGTGTGTGTGTGTGTTCGTGTGTGCGTGCATGTGTGTGTGTGTGTGTGTGCGTGTGTGTGTGTGTGTGTGTGTGTGTGTGTGTTGTGTGTGTGTGTGTGTGTGTGTGTGTGTGTGTGTGTGTGTGTCAAAAAAGTACGTGCTGGTGAAGTATATTTGCCTCACGCTATCTCCCCCTCCTTCTCCTCCTCCTCCTCCTCCGCTCGTGAGCTGCTAACCCAGACAATTTGGGAACCAATGAACCTCACTCCTGTGGGCGGCGCGTGGAACGGTTTCAAGAACAAACTCCTAGAGGTAGAGAAAACAACTGTTCCCATGAAGACTAGGAGAACAAATAATGCCATAAGCCCACCATGGATGACTACCCAAGTTCGACGGGCGATTAATTTAAAGAAGAGACAATACAACTTGCTAAAGGAAAACAGCACTGACGAGGCACGCGAACAGTACCATCAAAGCCTCAGAGCTTCCAGAACTCTCATTCGCCAGCGTAAACGCGACTATGAAAAGCAAATTGCACGCGAAGCCAAGTCCAACCCGAAAAAGTTGTTCACGTATATAAGAACCAAAAAGAAGACAAAAAGCAATATCGGTCCCCTAAAAGATGAAAGTGACGTACTTACACAGGACAGCAGACAAATGGTCGAAATCCTAAACAAAAACTTCGCGTCTGTGTTCACGGTCGAGAACACCCAGTCCGTACCCGAGAGCCCTACCCCAACGATGGGAATCACTCTCCTGGAAATTGGCACAATCGACGAACGGAATGTGAAAAAGTACCAAGACAAACTCGAGACAAACAAGTCCACCGGACCCGACGACTTGTCACCCAGGCTGCTCAAGGAACTCAAGCAGCAAATCCTCAAGCCGCTCACCGCCTTCTACAATCTGTCACTACAACAAAACAAACTCCCAAAAGACTGGAAACAAGCGAACGTAACACCGATCTACCAAAAGGGAGATAAAAGCGTGGCCCTAAACTACAGACCAATCAGCTTGACCTCAGTGGCGGGAAAAATCCTCGAGAAGATCATCAGAGACAAACTCGTTAGGTTCCTTGAAGACAACAACATCATTTCCGATGTTCAGCACGGTTTCAGGAATAAGCGCTCATGCTTAACCAATTTATTGGTTTCTTCCAAGGTATCTATGAAAACTGGGATAATCATATCCCCAGTGATGTTATATATCTAGACTTTCAAAAAGCCTTTGACAAAGTGCCACACGAAAGACTCCTCAAGAAACTCAAGTCGGCGGGATTAGGCGGCAATCTGACAGCGCGGATCAAAGACTGGCTCACTGGAAGAAAACAACGAGTTGTACTCAACGGACAGGCCTCTGAGTGGCTCCCGGTCACAAGTGGAGTCCCACAGGGGTCAGTGCTGGGACCCATACTCTTCATCATATTTTTTTTTACAGCTAAGGAGACAGTTCAAGGGCGTGAAAAAAAAAAAATATATATATATATATATATATATATATATATATATATATATATATATATATATATATATATATATAGACATGTATACATGTATATATATATATATATATATTTATATATATATATATATATATATATATATATATATATATATACGACCTAGAACTAGGATTAAAATCAATCTTTCAAAATTTGACGACGAAACAAAGGTGGGTGGGTAGGCTCTCACGACAGCAGACTGCTAAATTATCCAGAGACCTGGATCTGATCACTCAGTGGTCAGAAAAATGGCAGATGTCCTTCAACACTACCATATGTAAAGTTATGCATATTGGATCCAGAAACAGCAACCACACATACCACATGGGTGGCGAACCACTACATGTAGTGCAAGAGGAAAGAGACCTCAGGGTCACCATCAGCAGTGACTTGAAACAAACAAAACATTGCAAGTCCGCCTGTAAGAAAGCCAATACAATGCTTGGGTTCATAGCGAGGAACTTCGAATACAAGACGCCGGGAGTTATGTTATCCTTGTACAATTCGCTGGAAAGGCCCCACCTGGAATAAGACGTGCATTTCTGGTCTCAAATTACAGGAAAGACATTGAATGACTTGAGAGAGTACAGCGCCGCGCCACGAAGATGATACCATCACTGAGGACGAAGCCTTATGAAGAGCGACTCGAGCGACTCAACCTCTTCACGTTGGAAAATAGACGACTGCGGGGAGACATGATACAAGTCTTTAAGTACCTGAACAAGCTCAGCAACGTTGATCACTCCAAACTCTTCACGCTACAGACTAACCTGAGAACAAGAAACAACAGAAAAACAATTCAAGCAAAGCGATGGAATACTAACATCGGCAGGAGTTATTTCTCGAATAGAGCTGTTCGCCACTGGAACAGCCTTCCTGCAGAAGTGGTTAGCGGAGAGCATCAACTCCTTCAAGAAACGCATTGATCGCCACTTTGCTGCATCAGGAGTGAACAGAACGTATCCAAGAGTAGGTGCACAAGTGCTTTAATCCTTCCCTGCAGGCCACTCCTATGGCAAAAGGATTGATTAAATCACTGTAAGCAAGCAGCCTAGTATTGAGCCAACAGGCTTTCTGCTGCCTGCTAGTTCATGCTTCCATGTTTCTATGTTTGTGTTATGTAACGGGAATGTTAACTCTTTCACGCACCAAAAGTTTAAAAGCCAAAGACAAACTGTTCCTTACATAACAGAGGAAGGAAGGGAGAGAGATAGAGTGCCTGCGTTAGGAAATTGATAGAATATGCATGTGTGTGTGTGTGTGTGGGGGGGGGGGGGGGGGACAAGGAAGAAAGAAAGCACAGAAGGAAGTAAGGAAGGAAGGAGAAAAGGGAATAATAGGAAGAGGACGGAAGGAAGGAGGGACGGAAGGAGGGGGGGAGGAAGGGAAGGAGAGAAGGAAGGAGAGATGGAAGAAAGGTTGTGGGGTAGAGGAGGAAGGAAAAGAGGAAGAAAAAGAGTAAGGAAAGAAGGAAGGAAGAAAGAAAGGTTAAAAATGGAGAGAAAGAAATAAGAAGATATATCGGAGCGTAGGAAGGAAGAAAGGATGGAATAGAGAAAGAAGGGAAAGGAAGAACGGAGGGAAGGAAGAACGGAAGGAAGGAAGAACAGAAGGAAGGAAGGCAATGCATGAACAATATAACCTAAGTGATAAGATATGCAATGTAGATCCCTATTTTTAGGAAGTGAAGAACCAAACCCACGGAATAAGTAACCGAGGGGGAAGGGTACGGAATACTGAACGGCAGAAACCACTACCTATGCCTTTCTTTGTACCCAGCTAAGCGCTTATCCGTATGACTTAAGATAAATGAGAAGTGAGGATTCGAACTGTAGATGTGTATTTTGGGGCTGAGGAACACGAGGAAGATGAGGTTGAAGAGGGAACGATGAAAGAAGTTAGTTAAAGGGTTAGAGGTGAGGATAAGAACTGTAGATGTGTTTTAAGAGGCAGAGGAACACGAGGAAGTAGAGGTTGAAGAGGGAACGTTGAAAGAAATTAGTTAAAGGGTTGGGGGAGTGAGGATAAGAACTGTAGATGTGCTATAGGAGGCTTGGGAACACAATGAAGGAAAGGTTAAAAAGGGAACGATGCGGGACGTTAGTGAAGCCGGTAACACCTCTGAATATACACGACTACAAGACCTAGAGATCCTGGAGTGACCTGACGAAAGAGTAGTTGAGAATAAGGCGACGGAGGAGCAGTTAGCTTGACAATATTGGCAGAAGACAGTACGGGAAGCAATACTGCGGTGGCTTTTCAAGAGGTAGAGGACAGCCAATAGGAGGAAGGGAGATGATTATATGAAAAGTCTTAGAAGTATAATCTTCATAGACATTTCGATGCACTATCACACGCATGCGACATGACTCGTAGGCATTGTGTTGGGCATTTCCATGTATAGTTTTATGACCCTGGTGGTAGTGTGACAAAGCTTCTGTACCATGAGCGTGAGGAACACTCTTGAGAACCCGACATACCATCTTTGTGGCCTTGGAAATAGTTGTTGTGACAGTCCAAAGCGTCTTAGAATATTTTTGTTTTACGTTTCGCCTTTGGCGCCGGTGTGGTGTCATCTGTCATCCGGTGTCCTAAGACATCCCATCCTTAATTTCGCATCGCGGAACCCAATCTTTACTACCACAGAGTAACTAAGTGGAGCATCTAAGTGTAAAAAAGTACCAAGGAGGTCCTAAAAAGCGATGCAAAGTGGAACAGGTCACAAGAGGAAGTGATTCTTGATATCGTAATTATATACATACATGCGTCATCATTTGCTTTCATAATAACAAAAATAAACTTGGGTGGGACAGATCCCGACAAGCAGTCGACAAAAGACACGGTACCGTGTCGAAATTCATGTATGTAATCAGGATGGGATGTCTCACGATCTTGGGATGTCTCATGACACCACACCGGTAGTCTTTCTTGGTGGGGCTGATGGTAAGCCCCAGCCCGTTATGGCGCAAGCAAGTGTTTATAGTGGTGCCATCCTGCTTGGCCATTGTTGCTCCCCAGAGATCATCTTTGGTCCTCTTTTAGAGAGAATCTAAGAGTCCGGGTTGATGGGTGGCCACTCATCGGTGATTGAAAAAATGTCAGCTTGTTCGTAGCGGCGGGCGTGACGTGAACATGCGTCTTCCTGGACGCCACGAAGCACGCCAACATTCAACCGTCGCCTCCCCCGAGGCGTGTTTATTATTATTATTATTATTATTATTATTATATGAATCAATGAAGGTGACCCGCCGGAAAGCACGAATGCTATAAGCCAAAAGGCCCAGCGGACGACACTTCACCGATATCGGGAAATACAGAATGAAGGAGAAAGCAAAGAATAGGAAGATGGAGAAAAATCTCGTAGGTAGCGAGATAAGAGAGAAGAAAGGCATTCACATGTATTTTAAATGTTTCACAATTACTAGAATTAATAATCACATTAGGAAGTGTATTCCACAGAGTGACGGTCGCTGAGATGAAACACCGGGAAAATTGTGATGTATTACATCGGTCGACAGACAAGGAACGGTCATTTAGCCCCAAGGAGTGTCGTATCGATGGTTGTGAGAGAGCAGGCAAACGACGGTGCAATGGGTGGTCGATATTAGACACAATTTTGAAAAAATAAGACAATGATCCCACCAAGCGGCGATGCCGAAGTTTAATCTCGAGATTCGGAAGAAGAAATTTAATCTGGTTGAACACACTATCCAACAGCTTTAAGTGAGACTCAGCTGCAGAAATCCAAATGGAATGACAGTACTCGAAATGAGGCAGTATGAAGGAGTAAAAGCATTTTTTACAACATCATCAGAGGAATAAAGCTGACCACTTTTTTTAATTTTTTTACAGCGAAGGAGACAGCACAAGGGCACAAAAAAGGAAACAATAATAAAAAAGCCCGCTACTCGCTGCTCCTGTAAATAATCCGAAGAGGTAGCCGAAAGAGCAGCCAATTACGTGAGAAGAGGTGTTATGATGCCTTCCTCATGAATGAGTTCAAGTCGTAGGCAGGAGGAAATACAGATGAAGGACGATCGTTCAAGAGTTTTCCAGCGTGAGGGATGAAAAAGTGAAGATGCTGGTTAACTCGTACGTAAGGGATTTGGACAGTAAAGGGATGAGCCTGAGTAGAAAGTCGTGTGCGGCTGGGCCGCATGAGTGGGGGAGGCATGCAGTTAGCAAGTTCAGAAGAGCAGTCAGCATGAAAATATCGATAGAAGATAGAAAGGGAGGCAACATGGCGGCGGAATTTGAGAGGTAGAAGACTATCAGTAAGAGGAGGAGAGCTGATGAAACGAAGAGCCTTATACTCCACTCTGTCCAAAAGAGCTGTGTGAGTGGAGCCCCCCCACACGTGAGATGCATACTCTATACGAGAGGGGACAAGGCCCCTGTATATGTATAACAACTGTGCGGGGGAGAAGAACTGGCGGAGACGATACAGAACGCCCAACCTCGAGGAAGCTGATTTAGTGAGAGATGTGAAGTTTCCAGTTAAAATTTTGAGTTAAGGATAGACCGAGGATATTTAGTGTTGAAGAAGGTGACAACTGGGTGTTGTCGAAGAATAGGGGATAGGTTATTAGAAGATTGTGTTGAGATCACAGGTGTGAAAATTGAGTTTTTGAAGCATTGAAGGACACAAGATTCCTTCTACTGATCGGAAATGATAGCAAGGTCTGAGGTTAAGTGTTCTTCAACCCCAGCCTGGAGTCTTGTAATTCCTGTTGAGAGGGTCTTCTTTTCAAAGAAGTTGAATAATGCAGAGTGGAGTCATCAGCGTATGTATGGACAGGACAGTTTATTATAGAAAGAAGATCATTGATGAATACATACGCACTTACGCAACAAACCAATTTTTTGTGAGACTGCCGACGCAAGTGAACGTAGGTGCAGCTCAAAAGTGAGTTTGGGATCAAGGGTACGTCACTCCGAGCAACTTCAGTGAGGAGCAATTAGGGATCGGTATTCCACTGACCGCAGTATCAGGGTGAGGAGGAAAGGGAGTCCTTGACTGGCTAAGAACCAAACTGTGGGATTTACTCGGGTTCAGCTTCATACCCACCGACCACACCAAGACAGACACATCGCGAGAGAGAACATTGGCAGTTCTCTGTCTATCCTGAGGGGAAGGAATTACTGCATATATAGAGGTGCCGTCATATATTAGACTCGATTGCACACCACATGTCAAATGTATAAATATATATTTTTTTTTTTTACGTCGCGGCCTATAGCGCCGGTAGGCTTTTTCCCGGTGGGGCCTGATGGTCGGCCCAAGGCTTCTTCCCGGTGGGTCCTGATGGTCGGCCCAGCCCGTTCTGGCGCAGGCGAGTGTTTATAGTGGCGCCATCTTGCATTGGCTCATGCTGCCCTCCCGGAGCTCATCTTTAATCCTAGAATCTAGAGTCCGGGTTGATAGGTGGTCTTCTGGACAACATGTGGGTAGTTTTAAGCCACTCGGCGGCGGCTGAAAAATTTCAGCTTGGTGGCACCGGGCGGGGATTGAACTCGCGTCCTCCTGAACGCGGTGGTGTTACTCTGTCGATTCAGCCACCGCCTCCCCAAATATAATATAATAAAAAGAAGCGGTCCCAGGACACTGCCTTGGGGAACACCAGATATAACTGAACTAATAGAAATGTAACAGCCATCAACAGTCACACGTTGCCTTCTCTCAGTTACAAACTCGGATGAACTTGAAGGAAGCGGCCTCCAATTCCAAGAGATCTGACTTTAAACAAAAGGGCCTTTTGGTTAACACGATCCAATGCGGAGCTAAAATCAAGTGAAATTAGTCTAGCTTCTTAACCAGCATCAAGAGCAACTTGTACGTCATGAGTTATGCAGATAAGAGCGTCGGAGGTGCTGAGACCTTTTCTAAAACCAAACTGACTAGAAGGTAATAATTTGTTTGTGTCTAAAAAACGAGTGAGACGCTTGGCCAGCAAGCACTCAAAGATCTTAGACAAGACCGGGGTTATGGAGATGGGTCTGTAATCACCGGGGTGAATAGAGGGTGAGGATCCCTTAGGTATCAGGAAACATTAGCAGTAAGCCAGCGTACTGGAAAATAAGCCGTACGTAACAGAGCTCTAAAAATAACTGCCAGTTCTGGACCCAATAGAGACGCTGTCTTTTTGTAAAACCGGAAGATAGAATAGTACGAAGGGAGCGATGATGAGTTGCTGAACCTAATCATACCTCCGACATCGTACCCAGCTTCGTGCAATCCGGGACTTGACTACTCGTATAATGAGAAGGTAGTGGCTAATAGAGGGGGAGCAAGCACGTACCCAGATTAAGGTAGCGCTATGGTCGAGGGCATACACCTCCGTGGTCTAGTGGTCAGCGTGCTTTGCTACTACTCCGCGGGCCCGGGTTCGAATCCCGGTTCGGCAGTCGGCGTGCAGCTCACCCAGCTGTTACTCCTCCCTCTCGGGCTGGTCGATAAATGGGTACCTGGGAAAACATGGGGAAGGTAAACTGTGGTAACCTGGATGTCACACTGGTCCTGTGTCCCGGGGTGATGGACTCCCTCCCATCACAGGCTCAAGGGCCAATGTTACGGAGATAAGTACTGAGGCCATGCGCTGCTACAGCGTATGCCCCCAACTCTACCTACCTTTATGGTCGAGAGTATAGGCTACATATACACATTAAACATTAATAAAGAAAGAACGAAAGAACTATCAGCAGCTAAGACTTAAAATTAATATGATAAATTCAGTGGTGATTGTACTTCATTCTCAATGCATAGTTAAATATAGAAATGCGTGGTGTCATGCAGTGTCATGGCCGCATGGCAGAATTTATGAAAATCATGACACGGCCATTATTACATGTATGACAGAAAAATGCTTATGTATGTGTATACTTATCTGATAGCCTAATCCTGTACCGGTTTAGTTTCTTGAAACTCCGCACAGTTCATGAAATGTCGCCAGTGTTTGATCACGCATCCTTTACGATTGTTGTATCCATCATCCTGAACAATTATGACAAAGCACAAGGAAATATATTGAGTTTTGAATTCTTCACGAATTTTGAAATGTAATAAAAATCAGGTTTTGAGATCGCCTTTAAAAGTTTTATAATTCTCTCTCTCTCTCTCTCTCTCTCTCTCTCTCTCTCTCTCTCTCTCTCTCTCTCTCTCTCTCTCTCTCTCTCTCTCTCTCTCTCTCTCTCTCTCTCTATATATATTTTTTCAAGCATTTCCAGATATTTCTTATATCAATTTATATAGATGATTCTCACAAAGAGCCATCAAATTATTTTAATATTTATCACTATTTATAGTGGGTGATATCGCCATGGGGTAGCAGTAAACAAACCACTCCAATGTGCCTTTTCAAGTAAATTTCATTTGCCTCACTGCTGGGGCTCATCAGAAAGCTACTCTTTATGATATACATTTTTTTTAGCCAGCAGCGGGCACTTCTCTTCCCTCCATAACATTTCCTCATCAATCACACTTGCCTAGGGCAGGTCACCGCCCCAAGGAACATAGATTTTTGCTTGGTGGAAGGGAGGGAGGGAGCGCTATTAGGGTGTCCAAAAGGCGCTAGATACTCGGTGTTGCCAGCTCCACCCTATGTGAACATTTTACAGAGCACACACAGCCTCGGAACAAGGCGTAATAGCCCGCACATACCCAGGAATACAGACCGAGGTTAAGCCCCTGTCCCTTTAAATGGCCAAGAGTAGGTGACAGAGAAGAGACATTTCTTTTTATTCTAAGATATTTTTGAATAATTTTAGCATGCAAATATGCAGGAATGCTGAGGGGGTAAACTATCGATTTTTCACCCATGCTCGACCACAGCGGTACCTTACAGAAGCCTCTTGATGGTTTATTGAGGGCGGAGTCATGCTTGAAAAGGTGCAGCGGAACGTAAGTCAGGATGATGAAAAACGACGAAGGACAACTTTTGTCAACTAATAAGGTTCATTAATGTCTTGTTTTTTATACTTCTCGATGTTTTGCGAAGGAGAAAATTAAGAAAAATCGCTTGTGGAAGTTAATGAGACGAAGACACACTCACACCTACACACACACACACACACACCACCTCCTCTCCACACACACACACACACACACACACACACACACACACACAAACAAAGTGCAAATCATGTCAACGGTACCCAAGTTACATATAAATACTAGGAGTGCATGGCAAGCGAGTCAGTGCCGTGGTGGTCCTGGGAGAGGGAGTATGCATGTGTCTCTCGTGCTGCCCTGATGATAGACTGGCTCATTACTTAGGCATCTGTTGACACTTCGGTGGGGTGAGGGGGGAGAGAGAGAGAGAGAGAGAGAGAGAGAGAGAGGGAGAGATTATTATTATTGTTATTTAGTAAATTTATTACGCCCAAGGGCGACAGATCTATTGACATTTGTGCAGCAAATTAGTTACATATCGGTGACTCGCAGGGCACGTTGCAAATAACTTTGTGAGACATACGTACATAGCCTATGCGTATAATACCTATCCACGCCAACACACACACACACACACACACAGTACGTAAATAAATGGTCATAAAGTACACACACACACACACACACACACACACACACACAACGTCAATAAATGGACATAAAGAAAACAAACACACACACACACACACACACACACACACACACACAAACACACACAGTACGTAAATAAATGGACATAAAGTACACACACACACACACACACACACACACAGTACGTAAATATATGGACATAAAGTACACACACACACACACACACACACACACACACACACACACACACACACACACACACACACACACACACACACAAGCAAGCAAAATATATACAAAGAACAAAATATATACAATTAACAGCCACAAAAATGCGGATATCTAGCAAGAACTGTGTCTAAGTTGTCTGCAGTGATAAAATATTTACAAGTTTGGAGTATGGTCTGTCTGCGTGGGAGTAAGTTCGCTACTGTGGGGCACTCGAGGCAGTAGTGTTCAAGGGTGCTGGAGTTCGGTTGTTCGCGCAGCTTGCAGGAGGAGTAGTGCGGCACATCCTCTTCTTAGGACACCTGCCACACTGGCCGGTATCAGAGCCTGAGCCGCGCACTCACAACATTGTGCCTCCGTACCATGAGGCCGTGTCGGCGGTACTTGTGACAACACTGGAGCATGTTGTCGTGGTGCTAGATGGACCCACTGTTGGCCCGTTCTGCGTCATTGCGACGCACTGTCTTGGCGAAAGCAGCTGAGTATATGCTGTGTCGTAGGCACCGGAAGGGGGGCACAGCATCCGCATCATACAAGGCCAGTGTACAGGCCGCCTTGGCAAGACGATCCACCGTGTCATTACCAGCAAGCCCGATGTAGGAGGGCGTCCACACGAAGGACATGACAAGAGAGGAATCGCTGGCAATGGCTAGTTGACGTAGGACGTCCTGCACAAAACGGCCACAGCTGGGCCTGGGCGAGGAGAGGGCATGGAGAGCAGACTGGGAGTCACAGATTATAACCCCATTTACTCTTCGCCGAGCAAGGAGAGTTACTGCATCCAGGATGCCTTGAAGTTCACAGAAGGTGGAGCTCGATGAGTTGGGTAGCCTGCGGCCGAGCCACTCGTCCCCCACAGGCGGCTCCATGGTGGGGGAGAATATGGCACACGCTGCACTCCCGTCTGCCCCCACTGAACCGTCAACGTAGATGTGATGGACTGCGGGGACTGACGTGGACACAGCGGCGATGATTTCTAGAGCCAAGTGCTTCTGCAGGAGGAGAGGGGAGTCTTTGGAGGTCGGTGTAAGTGTGACAGCAGGGAGGGGGACCCGATATGGTGGTAAGCCAGGAACAGCTGCCTCCTCAGGGACGTTAATGGCCAGATCACGAATGTTGTCACACACAGCATTGACAAGGTTGCGGCCACCCGGTCGAAGTTGGAGTCCGGGTGCGTCAGGGTCGAGCGATGTTCTGATGACTGCAGAGAAGCGTGGAGCAAGATGGGGAGAGCGGAGACACTTGACCGAGAAATATGTCACATTGGCATAAATCCTATCTGCAAGTGGAGGCAGGCCTAATTCCGTCTGCATGTTGACTATGCGAGTGGAGAGAGGACACCCCAGGATAAACCTTATGACTCGATTCTGGAATACCTCAAGGGGTCCTAGTGCTTTTCTGGGCAGATGACTTAGTGCAGGGGACAGATAGTCAACGACTGACCGAGGAACAGGATGTAAAGAGTCCTCAGCACCGGGATGGAGAGACCCGTGGCATTGGTGGCAAGCCACTTGATAGGGGAGAAGCGGGGCTGCAAACGGTCAAGGAGGTCCTTCACGATGGGATGGAGCCGTTGGCGAGCGGGTATGGCTGGGGTGATCCGGACTGGTGCGCCCAGGTATGTGTACTGCGTGCAGTGAGAGATGACATTCCCGCCCATGGTGAACGCTGGCAGTGGTCTGAGGTTGCGGGAGGAGAAGATCCTGCTCTTTTTCGGGGACATAATGAGCCCACAGGCGGTAGTAGACACATAGAAATCGTGAAGAAATAGCTGAAGATCATGAAGTGAGGCCGAATGGATGCAGGTGTCGTCCGCGTAACAGGTGGCAGTAGTTCCGGGGATGGCAGGAAGAAGAGAGAGTATACGGTGCATCAGAACATTGAAGAGAAGAGGGCTTAGAACACCACCCTGTGGGGCGCCAAGCTCAAATCGTTCGCTGGAGCTGCATGCTCCCTTAAAAAGACACGCGAGGTTCTAGAACAAAGATAACCACTTATCCACTTTAGAAGGCTTCCTTTAACACCGAAGTCCACCAGCTGATCAAGAATAATATCCCTGTTGGCTATGTCGAAGGCACTTTTGAGATCAAGGAAGGCAACCACGCTGGTTGGGGAGAGGCGGGCGTAGAGTTCTACGAGGCAGTGATGGGTACTTCGTTGTGGAAGGAAGCCATACCGACTAGGAGAGAGCTTATCCTTGAGGCGATGCGTGAGTCGGGCAAGAAGGATGCGTTCAAGCACCTTACTAGAGCAGGAAGTAAGGGAGACAGGCCTGAATTTATCTGTTCCAGGCTTCGGTATGGGTACAATTATGCTGGAAGTCAGGCAGAGGGAACGTGTCCAAGGAGGAAGCAAAGATTGAAGAGCTTTAATAGAGGGCTACCAGGAACTTTCTGAAAGAGACGAAGCACTTGGTAAGTAATGCCGTCATCGCCGGGGGCAGTGGTGTTTGTACCAGCAAGGGCACGCCGCAGTTCAGTCTCCTTTTATGGTAACTCATCCTCCTCATCCGAATTAAGCAGTGCAGCCTTCAGGCGGAGGTTGCGGACGTTGCGTTGGGAGGAAAGTGCCTCTTGAATAAGAACAGGAAGATTACAAACTTGAGACTGTGCTGACCAAGTATTGATGAGGTCCTGGGCATATTCCTATGGGCTGTGGTGGAGGGCGCAGGTGGGTTTATTCTTGATGGTCCTGCTTATTAAATGCCACATGGTCTCGACGCTAGTCCGATGGTTGATGCTGTCTGTATCCTTCTGCCATGACTCGGTGTGGGCGCACTTCTGTAGGGCAGTCAGGTCGTCCCTCGCCACCAGGTACTGACGTAGACGATCCGGTGTGGGTTGTCTCTGAAAGTCGAGTCCAGCGTCAGCCGCCGCCCTTTCCGCTTGGGCAATGCGATGATCCAACGTCCAGGCATGGGCTACAGGGCGACGTTGAATGTGAAGCCTGACAACATACCGGCTGTAAAAGTCATGTGTGGCCGTCACCAGGGAACTATACAAGTCGTCATGTGAGAGGAAGTTAAAGGTGGGAAGAAGACTTGAGAATGACGAGATGTAGGTGGGGCAGTACTTTGGAGGGATTGAAATGCGGGTGCGGCGGTGAGAGAGTGGAGGGCGGGCCGGAAGGGAATACTGCAGACTGAGAGCAACATGGTTGGAGAAGAGTGTAGGAATGGAGTGGCAGCTGACACGAGACGCCACAAGGCCAGACGTTAGGATGTGGTCCAGTGTGCCCCCACGCGCGTGTGTGGCTCCACCAGTGTCCCAGCGGGTGAGGCGGTAGCGGCGGATGTAGTTGAGCAGAGGCAAGCCGCTGCGGGTGGGAACGGGAGAAGCATCGCCATGAGCAGGATGGCGAGCGTTAAAATCCCCCATGTAGATCATTCCACGGTCTGTAGGTGTCGGAAGGGCCGGGAGATTTATCACGCCTGGGGCAGAGTACACGTTGCACAGTCGGAGCTTGGCATCTCCCACAGTTACCTCAAAAAGCTGAAAGGTCATGTCAGCGTGTGTAGAACAACGGATAAGCCTGTGTGTTATAGAGGAATGAATGTAGGCAATGAGTCAATGAGGAAAATTTTTAAAAATAATAATAACATATAATTAACAATGACAATTCCTCCTCCTCTCCCTCATACTACTACTACTACTACTACTACTACTACTACTACTACTACTACATTTCCATCGGCAAGGACAGCGAAGGTCGTTTAGGTAACCTACAGACGACCCTTTCTCTCTCTCTCTCTCTCTCTCTCTCTCTCTCTCTCTCTCTCTCTCTCTCTCTCTCTCTCTCTCTCTCTCTCTCTCTCTCTCTCTCTCTCTCTCTCTCTCTCTCTCTCTCTCTCTCTCTCTCTCTCTCTCTCTCTCTCTCTCTCTCTCTCTCTCTCTCTCTCTCTCTCTCTCTCTCTCTCTCTCTCTCTTTAAAATACTTAATGGTTTCACGAATGTAGACAGAACAAAATTGTTTATGATCGATGACACTTTGCGAAGGAGGAACAATGGCATAAAACTCAAATGTAGACAAGTAAATTTAGACCACCAAATTTTCCTTCACCAACGTTGTAGTGCGAGAATGGAATAAGCTCCCACCGTCAGTGGTCCAGTGAAACACGATTGACTCCTTTAAAAACAAGCTCGATCGTCACTTCCTTGAACTTAATATTAACTAGAGTAGAAAAACAATGTTTTGGAGCCATCTGATTAGTGTAGATTCACTTAGGTCTAAGGACAGACCACCTAGTCTGGACTATGGGGTCTGTGTGGTCTGATTTTCTATGTAAATCTATGTAAATCTTACTCTCTCTCTCTCTCTCTCTCTCTCTCTCTCTCTCTCTCTCTCTCTCTCTCTCTCTCTCTCTCTCTCTCTCTCTCTCTCTCTCTCTCTCTCTCTCTCTCTCTCTCTCTCTCTCTCTCTCTCTCTCTCTCTCTCTCTCTCTCTCTCTCTCTCTCTCTCTCTCTCTCTCTCTCTCTCTCTCTCTCTCTCTCTCTCTCTCTCTCATCACGGCTATATCAGCGGTTCTTAAACTTTTCACTGCCCCGCCTTGAATGGGTCCTTCCCTCCACGCCCCCTGCGTGTGTGGATAAAATTCCCTCCCAGATTTGCTAAACACAATGGCAAGCCAGAGTAGACAAGAGAAAACTAAGTTAATAAAGGTGATAGCATTACCTCCTTTCATACACTTTTCAGTATTAGTCCACGCCCTTGTTAAGATGCTATTAAATATTCCAACAACAAAATTCCAACTTTTCTCCAGGGCACGCGCCCCCTTTGGCAATGACTATAATATAACGCCCCCCAGTTTAAGAACCATCTCATTCATTGCACTGTCTTCAGATGGCGTGTACTAAGCTTACCTTTGATCTTGTGATTGTCCTTCTGCCTCCTCAGAGTTTTCTTCCGAATGAAGGTCAGGCTCATGGGATACCCTCCATTCAATAGTAGCAAAGCTACGGGGTCCATGGCAGCCTGGAATTTGGCTTTTTTTTCATGAAAACTATCATTAAGGTCAAAGATAAGCTTAGTATAAGCTATTGAAAGACAGTGCAGAGAATGAAATTGACAAAACAGCAAACCCCGCACATGCCTAGTTCCATTTGGGACATTTCCCGACAGAGGGACGGAATTCAACGCCACACCGGGGCTAAACTGTGGCTGCTGAATAACTATAAAATGCTTGATATTACCTAGTGTTAATAGTTTTTATGGTATATGAAGTAGTAGTAGTAGTAGTAGTAGTAGTAGTAGTAGTAGTAGTAGTAGTAGTTGTAGTAGTAATAGTAGGAGGAGGAGGAGGAGGAGGAGGTGGAGGAGAAGGAGGAGGAGGAGGTGGAGGAGGAAGAGGAAATGGGGGGGGGGGGGAAAGCGATAAGTTACTGTAAAATTTTAACATTGAATGAGAGTTTTATCTGAGACAGTGATGAAGGAGCTTTTTGGGGTACACTTACATAGCAAACAGCAGTATCAGCAGCTCATACTACAATGTAATAATACTGCTACTACTACTACTACTGCTGCTGCTGCTGCTGCTACCACTACAACCACTACTACTACTACATATAATATTAATAATACCACCGCTATTACCACCACCACTACTACTACTACTACTACTACTTCTACTACTATAAAAAAAATATAGCACTGCAGCTACTATACTACTACTACTACTACTACAACAACAACTACTACTATTACTACTACTACTACAACCATTAGTACCACTTTACTGCTATGATATAACACGACATGACCTGGAAACATATAACACAATATTACCTGGAAAGGAAACATATCACACAACATTACCTGGAAAGGAAACATATCACACAACATTACCTGGAAAGGAAACATATCACACAACATTACCTGGAAAGAAAACGTATCACACAACATTACCTGGGAAGGAAACATATCACACAACATTACCTGGAAAGGAAACATATCACACAATATTTCCTGGAAAGGAAACATATCACACAACATTACCTGGGAAAACATATCACACAACATTACCTGGGAAGAAACATATCACACAACATTACCTGGAAGGAAACATATCACTCAACATTACCTGGAAAGAAAGCTTATCACACAACATTACCTGGGAAGGAAACATATCACACAACATTACCTGAAAAGGAAACATATCACACAACATTACCTTGAAAGGAAACATATCACACAACATTACCTGGTAAGGAAACATATCACTCAACATTACCTGGAAAGTAAGCATATCACACAACATTAAATGGAAAGGGAACATCTCACACAACATTACCTGGGAAGGAAACATATCACATGACATTACCAGGGAAGGAAACATATCACACAACATTAAATGGAAAGGAAACATATCACACAACATTACCTGGGAAGGAAACATATCACACAACATTACCTGGGAAGGAAACATATCACACAACATTACCTGGAAAGGAAACATATCACACAACATTACCTGGGAAGGAAACATATCACACAACATTACCTGGGAAAGAAACATATCACACAACATTACCTGGAAAGGAAACATATCACACAACATTACCTAAAAAAGAAACATATCACACAACATTACCTGGAAAAGAAACATATCACACAACATTACCTGGAAAGGAAACATATCACACAACATTACCTGGGAAGGAAACATATCACACGACATTACCAGGTAAGGAAACATATCACACGACATTAATGGAAAGGAAACATATCACACAACATTACCTGGGAAGGAAATATATCACACAACATTACCTGGAAAGGAAACATATCACACAACATTACATGGAAAGGAAACATATCACACGACATTAAATGGAAAGGAAACATATCACACAACTTTACCTGGAAAGGAAACATATCACACAACATTACCTGGAAAGGAAACATATCACACAACATTACCTGGAAAGGAAACATATCACACGACATTACCTGGGAAGAAAACATATCACACAATATTACCTGGAAAGAAAACATATCACACAATATTACCTGGAAAGGAAACATATCACACAACTTTACCTGGAAAGGAAACATATCACACAACATTACATGGGAGGGAAACATATCACACAACATTACATGGGAAGGAAACATATCACACAACATTACATGGGAAGGAAACATATCACGCAACATTACATGGGAGGGAAACATATCACACAACATTACATGGGAAGGAAACATATCACACAACATTACCTGGAAAGGAAACATATCACACAACATTACCTGGAAAGGAAACATATCACACAACATTACTTGGAAAGGAAACATATCACATGACATTACCTGGAAAGGAAACATATCACATGACATTACCTGGAAAGGAAACATATCACTCAACATTACCTGGTAAGGAAACATATCACACAACATTACCTGGAAAGGAAACATATCACATGACATTACCTGGAAAGGAAACATATCACTCAACATTACCTGGAAAGGAAACATATCACACAACATTACCTGGAAAGGAAACATAACACATGACATTACCTGGAAAGGAAACATATCACTCAACATTACCTGGAAAGGAAACATATCACACAACATTACCTCGGAAAGAAACATATCACACAACATTACCTGGGAAGGAAACATATCACACAACATTACCTGGGAAACAAACATATCACACAACATTACCTGGAAAGGAAACATATCACACAACATTACCTGGAAAAGAAACATATCACACAACATTACCTGGAAAGGAAACATATCACACAACATTACCTGGGAAGGAAACATATCACTCAACATTACTTGGATAGGAAACATATCACACAACATTACCTGGAAAGAAAGCATATCACACAACATTACTTGGAAAGGAAACATATCACACAACATTACTTGGAAAGGAAACATATCACACAACATTACTTGGAAAGGAAACATATCACTCAACATTACCTGGAAAGAAAACATATCACACAACATTACCTGGGAAGGAAACATATCACACATTACATGGGAAGGAAACATATCATACAACATTAACTGGGAAGGAAACATATCACACAACATTACCTGGGAAGGAAACATATCACACAACATTACTTGGAAAGGAAATATATCACTCAACATTACCTGGAAAGGAAACATATCACACAACATTACCTGGGAAGGAAACATATCACATGACATTACCTGGAAAGAAAAAATATCACACAACATTAAATGGAAAGGGAACATCTCACACAACATTACCTGGGAAGGAAACATATCACATGACATTACCTGGGAAGGAAACATATCACACAACATTACCTGGAAAGGAAACATATCACACAACATTACCTGGGAAGGATACATATCACACAACATTACCTGGGAAGGAAACATATCACACAACATTAAATGGAAAGGAAACATATCACACAACATTACCTGGGAAGGAAACATATCACACAACATTACCTGGGAAGGAAACATATCACACAACATTAAATGGAAAGGAAACATATCACACAACATTACCTGGGAAGGAAACATATCACACAACATTAAATGGAAAGGAAATATATAACACAACATTACCTGGAAAGGAAACATATCACACAACATTACCTGGGAAGGAAACATACCACACAACATTACCTGGGAAGGAAACATATCACACAACATTACCTGGGAAGGAAACATATCACTCAACATTACCTGGGAAGGAAACATATCACACAACATTACCTGGAAAGGAAACATATCACTCAACATTACCTTGCAAGGAAACATTTCACACAACATTACCTGGGAAGGAAATATATCACATAACGTTACCTGGGAAAGAAACATATCACACAACATTACCTGGGAAGGAAACATATCACATAACGTTACCTGGGAAGGAAACATATCACACAACATTACCTGGAAAGGAAAGTAACATTACCTGGAAAGGAAACATACCACATAACATTAAATATAAAGGAAACATATCACACAACATTAAATGGAAAGGAAACATATCACAAAACTTTACCTGGGAATGAAACATATTACACAACATTACCTGGAAAGGAAAAACATATCACTCAACGTTAAATGGAAAGGAAACATATCACACAACATTACCTGGGAATGAAACATATCACACAACATTACCTGGAAAGGAAAAACATATCACTCAACATTAAATGGAAAGGAAACATATCACTCAACATTAAATGGAAAGGAAACATATCACACAACATTACCTGGGAAGGAAACATATCACACAACATTAAATGGAAAGGAAACATATCACACAACATTACCTGGGAAGGAAACATATCACACAACATTACCTGGAAAGGAATCATATCACACAACATTACCTGGAAAGGAAATATATCACACAACATTACTTGGAAAGGAAACATATCACAAAACATTACCTGAAAAGGAAACATATCACACAACATTACCTGGGAAGGAAACATATAACACATTACCTGAAAAGGAAACATATCACACAACATTACCTGGGAAGGAAACATATAACACAACATTACCTGGTAAGGAAACATATCACACAACATTACCTGGGAAGGAAACATATCACACAACATTACCTGGGAAGGAAACATATCACACAACATTACCTGAAAAGGAAACATATCACACAACATTACCTGGAAAGGAAACATATAACACAACATTACCTGGAAAGGAAACATATCACACAACATTACCTGGGAAGGAAACATATCACACAACATTACCTGGAAAGGAAACATATCACACAACATTACCTGAAAAGGAAACGTATAACACAACATTACCTGAAAAGGAAACATATCACACAACATTACCTGAAAAGGAAACATACCACACAACATTACCTGAAAAGGAAAAATATAACACAACATTACCTGGAAAAGAAACATATCACACAACATTACCTGAAAAGGAAACATATAACACAACATTACCTGAAAAGGAAACATATCACACAACATTACCTGGAAAGGAAACATATAACACAACATTACCTGGGAAGGAAACATATCACACAACATTACCTGGGAAGGAAACATATCACACAACATTACCTGGGAAGGAAACTTACCACACGGCATCACTGTGAATCATATCATATCACACGGCATCACATACATCAACACACTCTACCCTCCCCCCGCCACACACACGCACACTCACTCACTCGCTCACTCACTCACTCACTCAATCACACACACACACACACACACACACACACACACACACACACACACACACACACACACACACACACACACACACACACACACACACACACACACACACACACACACACACACACACACACACACACACACACACACACACACACACACACACACACACACACACACACACACACACACGGTATTTGTTTCGGATGTTCCATTGCGCAAGGACATTTTGAACTGCAATGTGAGATTAAGTATTGTCCTTTTTTTTTTTTTTGTTTCTCAAGTCGTTCAAGACATATACTCACTGGCCGATGACTTTTGTTTTGTTTTGATCGATCTTAAAGCTTAACCAAGTTTACCGGTCGTTATTTCCTAGCTGTGAACGGAACTTTCATTAATACTGTGGCGATTTTACAAGTTTTCTTCTCGTCGGGTGAAACCATTGCTCCTTTTTGACGCAAAGAAATGTGATCCTTAACCTTTACCCTCACATTTTTTATTGGGGTTTTATTTTTTTTTACTTCTTTTTATTTTTCGTTTTTTTATGTATTTTGTATTTGGTTTGATTTTTTTCATTAATCTTAATCCTAATCTTTTGTATTTCATTTTAAGTTTTTTTTAGTATTTTATATTTTTTTTATTTTTTATTGAGATTTTTTTTTTTATACATTCTGCACTGGCCTTACTCCATCGCTGCCACGTCCCTCTCGCTTACTTCGTCAAAGTCATCCTTGCCTTCACCCTCCTTACTCAACAGGACCAGGGTGGCGGGCAGGCAGGTCGGAGGGGCGGCAACAGCGCCCACCCCGAACTGCCCCACCACCACCTCCACCACCTCTTCCCGGTCCATCTCCACCCGGTCCACCTCCTCAAAGCCATCCTCTTCTTCAATCTCCTCGGCAGGCGGTTCGGGAGGGGCGGCAAGGTCCCCCACCCCGAACTGCCCCTCCTCCACCGCCTCCATCACCTCCCTCTGATCCATGTCCTCAAACTCATCCTCGTCTTCACCCTCCTCCTCACCCCGAGGGTGGTGGACGGGCGGGACAGGAGGGGGGACTAGAGCCCCCACCCTGAACTGCCAATTCACTGCCTCCACCACCACCACCACCTCCCTCAGTTCCACTTCTTCAAAGTCATCCTATTCAAACACAGGGTCAAGATCAAGACCAGGGTCATCGTCAGGGTTGTCATCATCAGATTTGTCATCATCACGGTTGTCATCGTAAGGGTTCTCATCGTCAGGGGCGCTGGGTCCCGAAATGAAGCTCGCCAGGGTAGCGAGCAGCAGCCCTTGCAGGATCCACCACCAGTAGGCGAGGGTGTGCAGGGCGTCGGAGGGTCCCAGGCCCAGTCCGTGCAGCAGGGGCTGTGCCTGTAGGTCGTATAGCACGCGGAGCGCACCTCGCGCGAGGTCGTCACTATAGGTGACGTGAGCGGCGAGCCACGCCCTACGCAGGGAATCATGTCCGTGCGTCAGGAGGAGGACGAGCACGGAGCACAGCGCGGCAATGCCCCGCAGGAGGTCACTCTGGTCCTGCTGATGGTAGGCGTAGGCCAGGGTGACCACGTGGCCGGCCAGCAGCAGGAGCAGCAGCAGGCCGGCCACACACTTGTACGGGCGGCGCATAATAGCCTTGCGTAGGCGTTGGCAGGGCGTTGATAAACGCGACATTGTGCCTTCCATCGCTCCGTGTTTGGAGTCAGTGTACCTCTGCTGACATTCTTCACTTTCAGTGTCAAGATCACTGTCAGGGTCATCGTCAGGGTTGTCGTCGTCAGGGTTGTTATCGTCAGGCCTGTCATCGTCAGGGCTGTCATCGTCAGGGCTGTCATCGTCGGGGCTGTAGTAATCAGGGGCGCTGGGCCCCGAGATGAAGCTCGCCAGGGTAGCGAGCAGCAGCCCCTGCAGGACCCACCACCAGTAGGCGAGGGTGTGCAGGGCGTCGGTGGGTCCCAGGCCCAGGGCGTGCAGCAGGGGCTGTGCCTGCAGGTCGTATTGCACAGCGAGGGCCTCTCGCACGAGGTCGTCACTATAGGTGACGTGAACGGCGAGCCACGCCCACCGCATTAAGGAACTCCCGGATGGCCGGAGGAGGGCCACGGATGGCACGATGAGCACGGAGCATAGCGCGGCAATGCCCCGCAGGAGGTCACTCTGGCCTTGCTGATGGTAGGCGTAGGCCAGGGTGGCCACGTGGCCGGCCAGCAGCAGGAGCAGCAGCAGGCCGGCCACACACTTGTACGGGCGGCGCATAATAGCCTTGCGTAGGCGTTGGCAGGGCGTTGGTAAACGCGACATTGTGCCTTCCATCGCTCCGTGTTTGTTGTTATTGTGTGTCTCAAGGAACACTTCACTTTGTGAGTTATCTTCGAGAGGTAATTCAACCGTTACGTGCATGTTGCTGTTAATGCACCTCTGCTGTCCATCCTCCACCGCCACCACCACCTCCCTCAGTTCCACTTCAAAGTCACCCACAGGGTGAGGATCACTGTCAGGGTCAGCGCCAGGGTTGTCATCGTCAGGGTTGTCATCGTCAGGGTTGTCTTTGTCCGGGGTGCTGGGTCCCGAGATGAAGCTCGCCAGGCTATCGAGCTCCAGCCCATCCAGGACCAACCACCAGTAGGTGAGGGTGTGCAGGGCGTCTGGGGGTCCCAGGCCCAGTCCGTGCAGCAGGGGCTGTGCCTGCAGGTTGTTTAGCGCGCGGAGGGCGCCTCGCGCGAGATCGTCACTATAGGTGACGTGAACGGCGAGCCACACCCTACGCAGGGAATCATGTCCGTGCGTCAGGAGGAGGACGAGCACGGAGCACAGCGCGGCAATGCCCCGCAGGAGGTCACTCTGGTCCTGCTGATGGTAGGCGTAGGCCAGGGTGACCACGTGGCCGGCCAGCAGCAGGAGCAGCAGCAGGCTGGCCACACACTGGTACGGGCGGCGCACAATAGCCTTGCGTAGGCGTTGCCAGGGGGTCGATAAACGCGACATTGTGCCTTCCATCGCTCCGTGTTTGTTGTTATTGTGTGTCTGAAGGAACACTTCACCTTGTGAGTTATCATCGAGGGGTAAATCAACCCGCACGTCCATGTTGCTTTTATTGTATATCCCAATGCTTGTTTGAGTTCGTGAGTTCTCTTCGAGGGGTATGTCCACCACTACGTGCATGGTGCTTTTATTGTGTTTTTGAGTGTTCGTCCGAGTTTGTGAGTTTTCTTGGAAGGGTAATTCCACCCTTACTTCCATGCAGCTGTGGTGCCCCGAGGGCTGCGACACCACTCGTGTCATCATCATCTTCACCGGCAATATTTTCCGATGACAACAGCGGTATCGACCGCTAAAACACAACACGGACTCCAACACATGATTGTCCCCACTGTTCATTTACCAACCTATACACAATTGTAATTGCCCATTAACGCACCCGCTTATCTCTCTAAGCCAAAACACAATCACCGCGGCCTAAAAACACGATCAGCCGCGGAACAAAATGTTATGAAAACAAAGCTGCGTCACCGCGTGAATTAAGCATGTCGGTTAGGTAGATTATTGTATGAGCTCGGTGTGAGTTTGATGTATGACTCACACGCCTGACGTATTACCCTCGCGATATCTGCCTATATAAGAAGCATTTTCTCCAGGCTTGACCTCAGATTAACCAGCACTCTGTTCGTGGCTGGACACTCAGTTGTCCTTCCCTAGACAACATGGGTAGAACATTCATCGTTGCTACTGTGAGTATGGAGTGAAGAATTACCATAGAGGAAAGCGTATCTAACATATCTATTGTGTTCTATTATCTTAGTTTTACTTAGGATTATATTTCTATGATACTTTATTGTGTGAGTTTTTACTCAATATTATACCAGTGTTAACGTCAGTAACCAATAGTGAAAGAAAACCTGAAGACTCATTGAGTCTAGTAAGCCAGTCGCTGGTTTAAACAATATTTTTACCCTCTGTAATATTAAGTAGTATTAAGGTAGAATAAAATACATATAAGAAAGGCGACACCGTTTCATCACCCCATTTACGAACTCCTTTAAATACTCCTAAAGTACCAGAATTTTAAGTCAAGTGTCACTAATACAAACAGTGTGTCGTCTCCCTGTGTGACCCGGATTACGGGTTACAACATTGGTGTCAGGTGTGGGGTGGTGAAACTGGTGGTGAAACATGTGGTGAAACATGTGGTGAAACATGTGGTGAAACATGTGGTGAAACTTGTGGTGAAACTTGTGGTGAAACTTGCGATTTATATTGGTTTATATTGGTATTGTACTGGTGTATGTCCACATCCGAAAGCGAGGAGAAGACAGTTATTCTTGGAATTACGGGAATAAGACTTTAGAGTTAAAATGCCAGACGAAGGCAAGAACCCTCCCCCCAAAAAAGAAGATGGAAAATCGATCACCCTTGCCCATGATGATCTTGTCACGCTACTTAGCCGTCATACCTTGAATGATTTTAGTAGAGTGCAGGGACTCTTATATTTTGTGGTGGAGAAGAAAAAAGTAGCAAAGCACCAAACCTCCCATGCCATAAGCTAGCAAAAGAAATGGATAGAGGATATTGAAAGCCGGACACAGGCAAATTGGGACACTACCGGAAAGATTGAGTTAGCCAAACAATATGCCCTGGAGCAGCGCGCGATCATCTCCTCGGTTGTATCACTAGATGTGGACAGGATTGGGAAAAAGTAAAGGAAGACTTCCTACGTGTGTTTCCCACAGTAAGGACCTTTTCGGTCCTCCAGAACGAACTGCGAGAGCCAAAACGGCGGACAGGAGAAAACATCCGCACCTTCCTCATCCGCCTGGAGACATTGCGAGACGAGGTGATCGCTCTCAAGCCTGACAATGCCAGTTTGCTAAATGAGATAACCGCTTTACGGCTCAGAGGCTTTCCTCCGGCCCTCTTACTCATCCTAACGGAGGAAGAAAAGGGGACCCACAGAAGGTATTAAAGAAAGGGTATGAGTATATTAAAGCATCCAGAGTCGAAGCTATCCGATGCCGATATCGCCAAAGAAATAAAAGTGCTGAACGTCTGTTCCACCCAGGCATCGGACCCAAACATGTCTCACAAGCCCGTCCTCCACGCCCTCCAGGCCAGTCACGTTACCCGATACCCCAAAGGGAGGACGGCACGCCGCGCCACCTACACGCCCATATGGGAACGCGCCCACGCCACCTACATGTTATGCTTGTGGGTATGTAGGACACATGGCTCGCGATTGCACATATGGAAGGCAGTATAGGGGTACCTACCACCCACCAACGGGCTCTCAGTACCCTCAGTACCAGCCCACTCGAAACAGGCGTCAGCCTGTCTCGCCTGCGCTGCCTGGCGCCCGGGTACAGCCGGTCCCTCACCCCGTAGCTCCTGGGTTAACCCTGACCACGAGAAGAACAAAAAAAACGACCCCAGAGTAGCTGCGGCAGTCCACGGCCCTACCAACGCCCTCACGTTGAGATTGTGCGTAGGCGCTAATGCACAAAAGGAGATGGTTTACGCAATGCTAGACACAGGAGCAGGAGCGTCCCTAATGAAGAAGATTTATTTAGGAAGGTAGGCGGGAAGATGATAGTTACAGAACCTCTCTCCATACAAGGGGTAGATCGGACTCCAATCCCTAATAAAGGAATAGCCGAAGTAGTAGTAGACTTTGGGCACGGAGAAATTATAGAAAAGTTTGTAGTAATATCACAAGGTATAGTGTTACCAACAGCAGTTTTGTTGGGCCTAGAATTTATGTGGAGACAAAATGTGGTAGCTGCACCGCTGGACACACCTGGGCAGTTTAGTGTAATGGTGGGCGCCTACCCAGTGGAAGTACATTCCTGGCTGCGGACGATATGAGCCCGTACCCAGAAGATCATAAACCTACTTTAGACGAGATGGAGGAAGTACCAGTGAAAGCATACGCTATTAACGTGGCGTCCTTGCTCCCAGGCACGGCAGGGTATGTCACTCTGGAGGCAGAGATTGGCAGAGCCCAGCAAGCCTTATTTCTCCCAAGGTCCAATGATATCCCTTCTTCATATTTCCCGGGTTAGTAACCTTAACTCTAACGTCAAAAAAACTAAAGGCAAATTCATCATTCCCTATGCTAACCCAACTGAAGAAACTATTGAGATGCCAACAGGTGAAGTGATGGGACACATTTATTCTTGTCACTCAGAATACTATCAATCATCGACTAATGAATGTGTAGCGGCTGTCACAAAAACAGCTACAAAGCCGCCTGTCACCCAGTCAAGTAAGCAGATGGTACTCGATAAGCTGATAGACGAGCTATTTTACCCTCACAACAGGAAAATTGCTGTCTGAAGGGCTTAACCCGCAAGTATCCTGATGTGTTTGCTCTAAAAACGAGCCACTCACTATTACCCCTATTATGTTCACACTTTAAGGCTAAAAATGACAAGCCTATATATAAAAGCCATACCCAATACCAGTAAAATATCATAAAGAAATAGAGATTCAGCTCAAGGACCTTGAGGCCCAGGGTATTATACGCCCTAGTGCGTCACCCTACAGCGCACCTCTAGTCCCTGTTGCTAAAAGGATGGTGGAGTCAGACTTTGTCTCGACTTCCGCGCTCTGAACGATGAATTGATTGATGACAAACATCCACTCCCTAACATTAACCTCATTTTGCAACAGTTAGGGGAAAGTAAAGTATTCACCTCCCTTGATTTGCGCCAGAACTACCACCAAGTCCCATTGGCAGAGGAATCTAAACACTTGACAGCCTTCACGACACCTTATGGCCTCTATGAATTCACTACAGTCCCCTTTGGATTAAAAACAGCACCTGCAGCCTATCAACGGATCATGAATCAAGTTCTCATAGGTCTGACAGGAAGAATTGTACATGTATACCTTGATGATTTGATAGTACAAGGGAAAGACATGGACCATCACCTAAAGAACCTCCATGCCGTCTTGGACAGACTGCAGAAGGCTCACCTGTCCTTAAGACTAGATAAGTGTTCCTTTTTCAAAGAGCAAGTAGATTATCTGGGTCACATTGTTAGTGCTTCTGGCTTGAAGCCTCAGCCCTCAAAGGTACAGGCGGTACAACAACTCACTCCTCCGAAAACAGTCAAAGAACTTCAAGGTTTCCTGGGATTGGTTAACTTTTATAGGAAATTCATTAAAGACTTTGCCAAGATAGCATCCCCACTTAATAATTTACTCAAAGGGAGGAAAGTAACCAAAAATGATAAGACACATCTGGAGTGGAATGAAGAGGCATTGCATGCATTTAGCACACTAAAGAACAGTCTAACGACTGACATTGTTTTAGCCTTTCCGGATTTCCGGAAGCCCTTCAATCTCACCACAGATGCGTCAGATAAGGCAATAGGTGGTGTGTTGCAACAAAAGGATGAAAATGGTAATTTACGTCCCATAGCATATTTTAGTAGAACCCTGAATGGAGCAGAACGTAACTACTCAGCGGTAGAGAGAAGCTTTAGCAGTCATCTATGGCCTCAGTACTAACCGACCCCTTATCTTGGGTTATAGGATACACATCCTGTCGGACCATAGACCACTGACTTGGCTGTTAAGAAGCACAGTACCTAGCAGCAGGATTGCACGCTGGCAGACACTTCTAGGAGAATTTGACTTTAGTATTGATTATCTCCCAGGCTCCAGCAACATGGTAGCAGATTTTTGTCAAGGATTAGGAATCAGGAGAGTGACGTGATAGAAGGCGAATTGGATGCTCGAATTATGTCTGTCACCCTTACGGGTGGACAGGACACGTCTGTCGCCTCTCCGGAGGACATGACAAACAGGATAAGTTTCTCCATTGGAGTCTTGCTGGACTCATGGAGCACCAGGATCGCGATCCTGAACTGAATTGAAGCATGCTTTTGAACAAACCACCGGTGGTAACGTACATGAGAGAGATGAGAAAGGTTGCAGAGAGGAGCAATGTAACGTTAAATGCAGCTAAGAGGCACTTCAAAAACTGCCTCTTAGTGAAGTAATGTGAGAACGGCATTCTCTACCGCGATGTTTGCGATGAATACAACAAGCAGAAAAGACTGGTTATCGTTCCACCAAGCTACATTCCTAACGCGTTAGCTTTGGCGCATTCCATGCTACCTGCAGGGCATGGAGGCACTAAGGTTACGTTGGCACGCTGTCGCAAGTTTGCGTACTGGCCGGGAATGAAGGCGGACGTGTAGCAATATGTCAGATCTTGTCCTGTCTGTTGTCGGTTTAGAAGGGGATCCCCGCCAGCTCCACTTATGAGGTATCAGAGGTTGGCCAACCGTTTGACAGAGTCCATATGGATATTGTCGGAACTTTGTCTGTTTCAGACGAAGGCTATAGGTATGTTCTGACATTGATAGTCGTCCTGTCACGCTTCTTGGTAGCATACCCCCTTCGTACGAAGGCAGCCAAGGAAGTGGGAGCTGCGTTCTCTAAGAACGTAGTCTGTGTACAGCATCCCGCCGATTCTAGTCACGGATCAAGGAAAGGAGTTCTTCAACACTCTCTTACGAGAGTTGACTCAGTTATTACAGATTGATCATCTAAGGACAACTCCTTATCACCCGTCTGCAAACGGTGTGATAGAAAGGCCTAATGGCACCTTAATAAATATCTTGAGAACTTTGTGCGAGGACAATCGCGGTATCTGGGACCAAATGCTTCCGGTTGCAACACACGCCTACAACACTGCCTACCACCGTGTTCTGAAAGATTCACCATTTTCTTGCTTTTCTCTCAGGACCCAAATGTTCCTTTTGAAGTGCTTGAGAATAAACTCCAACCTTGTTATGATGTTGACAGCTATAAAGCATTTACTTCTAGTGTCGCGCAGCGACCTATAAACTATGTCAGACCAATATAGATATAGGATGGCAGGAGTCAGAAAGAATGTTTAGGAAATCAAACCCAAACAGGTGGTAGTAGGAGATCAGGTCTACTTAAGGCATGTATGTACAAAGGGCGAACCAAAAGCTCCAGCCCTTGTTCAATGGACCTTTTAGGGTGCTAGAAAAATAAGCCCTGTAGTCTTACGACTGCGTCATGTTAGAGGTGGTAAGATCAAGACAGTTCACACAAATAATGTTCAGGTCGTTCACGAGGACTCTCTTGGCTTCCATGACTCTCCTAATGTCAGGCGTGCATACCCTCTCCTGATCAAGTAGTAGAAGTGGACCCTCCCCATGACTTATTCCACCTAGGAGCCGCTGCCAGTGTCCCTTCCAGCGCCGTCCGAGGTCTCCGCACCGGCGCCTGTCTCCGCTGAGGCTTCAGAGGTCCCTCATTGGTTCCCTCAGCTCCTTCAGAGCCCTGTGTCAGTCGCTCATTACGCTCCAATACGGTACCCCTTCTCTCCCCAATGTGATGGACCGCCCTCTTGAGTATCGCCAACGACCAACGAACTGATGCCCCTATAATTACAGATCCTGGGTGTTGCCCTCTCCTTGTCTTCCCTTGATCCCTCCAGGAGCAACCCATTCGTCCAGCCTCGTCTTCTCCCCAGTCTTTAAGATGCTGTTGACAGGACGGTACTATGTTGTCCCCGTCGTCATCAAGACGGACGACATCAACGTCCTCTCATCAACGTGGCAAATCTAACAGCGGAAGTTTCATGGTCGATTGAACATATGAATCAATCGTTCCCCACTGTTGGTCTGCTCAGGCGCACTCTAGACTCTTTTCACATTGAGTTTGAGAAGTTATTCAAAGATCTTAACAGCTTTCTGTCGGCTATGAGTGGTAGAGATGGAAGCCCGTTTCGGACTCGCCAGAAGCGAGGAGCCGTGGATTTCCTTGGCTCGGTAGCAAACCTCCTTTTCGGTACGGCCACTCAGGCCCAAATAGATGTGATACAGGAAGCTCTCCCAGCTCTACACTCTGTCCACAGAAGAGACGTCAACAACCTCCATCAGGAAGTCCTCAACGCCACAGTTCGGGACCTCCGTCATATTCATTCTGCCATCTCCCGTCTAGAGTCCGCCTCGGCTTTGGCCTCAGCTATTATCCGTCAGTTCTCACTAAAACCCTTGCAAATTGAAGGGGAAATGCGTATTTTGGAGACTATCCTTCTCATTCAGTTGGCACTTAGTGACCTAAATCATGATACTCTGAATCTCAAGCTTGGCCTTCAGCAGCTGTCCCAAACGCAGGTTTCCCCTCTCCTCCTTCCAAATGATGTACTATTTCGTGTGCTCAGCAATGCGTCACTCCATTACCCAGGCTTACTTTTCCCTGCAGCACATGAATATTTAGCATTGTATAGAGATGTCTCTAGGGTTATTTCTAAAGGTACGCTTTCCTCAGGAACCCTTCACTTCTACTTACAAATCCCCATGAAAGGGATCCCTCTGACGTGTTCGATGTGTTTAAAATGGACGCGTTGCCTTTTCATCTTGATGGCACGCCATATTTTCTGCACACCGACACGCTTTCCACTTACCTTGCGGTTTCTGAAGACCGCACTCACTATATGCTCTTAGACTCCTTGGACCGCTGTACTAAACACCACCTGCTCTATGTATGTCCCCCTGTCGCCCCTGTCTACTCGACTTCTGTCCAGCGCTGCGAGATCGCTCTCTTTCTCGATCGCCCAGACGCCCTCTCGCTGTGTTCTAAGTCTCTCCTCAGAGTCTTCCCCCCGGTCTTCATCCCGTCTCCTGCGGGCTGGGTCTTCGCTACCGATACTCCCCAGATGGTCACCATGGTCTGCCCGGACAGCCCGGTCTCCAAATACAGGCAGACCATCAACGGGACGGGTCTCCTCAGCCTCGGTATGGGCTGTAGTGCCCACTCCGACGCCTTCAGCCTCCCTGCCTCTGCTACTATGGACGGTGACGCCCCGCTGACGGTTCATCGCGCCCCCTTCCACATCGGACGTGACGTGGTCTCATCGCTCCTGGCCAAGACTCCCCTTGGCCCCTTCCCCTCCCCGCCGCCGTCGCCCGGGTCGTCTCTGGCCCCCCCGCTGGACCTCCCTCCAGCACTTCACGCGCTCCAGGAATCCGTCTCTCCGGTCCCCGCCTTCGACCCCTTCCTCCCTTGGTGGGGGTGGCTGCTCCTACTCTGAGTCGTCTTAGTAGCCGGTGGGGTGTACTTCTTCTGTCTCTTCAGGTCCCGTCTCTCGCGGGCCTCCTCCCCCACGATCCCGCCATCCCCGTCTTGGCCCTCCATGGTCGTCCGCCGGGCGGACCGCTTCGTGCCACGAGGACGTGGCGTGGTTTTAACGGGGGGGGTATGTGGTGCCCCGAGGGCTGCGACACCACTCGTGTCATCATCATCTTCACCGGCAATATTTTCCGATGACAACAGCGGTATCGACCGCTAAAACACAACACGGACTCCAACACATGATTGTCCCCACTGTTCATTTACCAACCTATACACAATTGTAATTGCCCATTAACGCACCCGCTTATCTCTCTAAGCCAAAACACAATCACCGCGGCCTAAAACACGATCAGCCGCGGAACAAAATGTTATGAAAACAAAGCTGCGTCACCGCGTGAATTAAGCATGTCGGTTAGGTAGATTATTGTATGAGCTCGGTGTGAGTTTGATGTATGACTCACACGCCTGACGTATTACCCTCGCGATATCTGCCTATATAAGAAGCATTTTCTCCAGGCTTGACCTCAGATTAACCAGCACTCTGTTCGTGGCTGGACACTCAGTTGTCCTTCCCTAGACAACATGGGTAGAACATTCATCGTTGCTACTGTGAGTATGGGTGAAGAATTACCATAGAGGAAAGCGTATCTAACATATCTATTGTGTTCTATTATCTTAGTTTTACTTAGGATTATATTTCTATGATACTTTATTGTGTGAGTTTTTACTCAATATTATACCAGTGTTAACGTCAGTAACCAATAGTGAAAGAAAACCTGAAGACTCATTGAGTCTAGTAAGCCAGTCGCTGGTTTAAACAATATTTTACCCTCTGTAATATTAAGTAGTATTAAGGTAGAATAAAATACATATAAGAAAGGCGACACCGTTTCATCACCCCATTTACGAACTCCTTTAAATACTCCTAAAGTACCAGAATTTTAAGTCAAGTGTCACTAATACAAACAGTGTGTCGTCTACCCCTGTGTGACCCGGATTACGGGTTACAACACAGCTTCTTTTGTTTTGAGTGTTTGCTTGTTTTGTGGGTTAGCTGCGTGAGGCAATCCAAGCTTTATGTCCATTTAGCCTTCTGAAGGTTATCTTGGCTCGAGGGCCAGCCACGGGATTTTGATTTCTTGAGATGGGGTATCTTTTCCTTTGCTTACCCTATACAGGGTTGAGATTTACCACATCACCTCGGTTTGAGATATGCCGTTTTAGGGAGCTCAGAGTTGACATTGCATGGGGCGAAATCTAGAGCTAGTTACACCTTTTGTAGGGAAGATCGCTACGGGAGCTGATTGGCTGGATGGAGGGAGTGTCTGGTTAGCTACAGGGGCTGATTGGCTGGATGGAGGAGTGTCTGGTTAGCTACGGGAGCTGATTGGCTGGAGGGAAGGAAGTCTTATTCTTAAAGGTATCTGCGCCTCTGTTCGCCTGTTTGAAAAGCCTCTCAATGAAGTGGCTGTGGTTCTCATGGACTGTTTTGTGATGCTGGTGATAGTTGCACACGCCTTCTGCACCCCGAATGGTAAAATTACCCATGACAAACAGGTTAATCTTCTCTGTGGCCTTGGGACACAGTCATAACGGGAGTCCGATTCGTTTGAAAATATGGCCCTTAGGAGTAAGAAGTTGGCATTTTCTCGCTTCAGTAATTGTTGAATCCCACTGTCTTAAAACATTATGCGAAACAAATCAATAAGATTAATAACAGGTGGAGGAGATTAATAGAAAAGGTAGAGGGGAAATTGGAGATGTACTAAACGCCATCTAAAGTCGATAGAGTGCTGCATAAATCATCCCCTATATAGGAGATGCATGATTACAGATACATCATGAGAGTCAACCACTGGTTCCCGGTACCAGACAGCATAGCGTACACTTTCCCGGTTTGTATTGCGTACTAAATACCCTGACATGAAAATGAGTATAAATTCTGAGACACTTTGCAAGTTTAATATGGAATGAGAATATACGTTACGGATAAACAATCTCCGTGGCTCAAGATCTTATCAGACAATGATTCGGACAGGACTAGGCCGCCGCAGAGCTATTGAGTAAGGACTAATTTATCTGTGCATTCTATCTCTGTCTTCCGCACACCGAGGTCGGTATTATAAGACACTTTCGCTACTCACATCAGCGATTTCTAGAGGCCAAAGAGGGGGTCTGTCGGGTCCTAATGAGTGTTTCCTCAGGTTCACAGTATAGGAGAAGGGTCAGTCTCCACCAGGGTCATAAAACTACTCCTGGAAATGCCCACAACTCCTACAGCCTTGTCAAATGTGTGTTCTTGGGCGGCGAAATGTCAACACCACCAGCAGGGAAGGAACGAGGAATGGCGGCAGGAGGGCGACGCGCCGTGGCCTGACACTCGAAACGCCTCTGGTGAGTCTCTAGGAGCCGGGACTGGCTGACCCTGACTGCCTTGCTTCATCCGAGGGTGACGGGCTGACAGCCCTCCTGCTTCCCATCCACGAGGGACTCCACACCGGGCGCCCCCATTAATGACTCCTCGTGTCTATCAGCATTATAGCGTCGTGGATATAGAGAAACAAGCTAATGAAGGTGTTCAGATCTGGAACCTTCAAGCAGAGTTTAATTGACGTGTAAGAAAACTGTGAGACGATGCTCATGTATAGAGTCTGGAAGAATAAAAGGGAAAAGCTCAGTTACTACTGTTCTTGTTTTAATTTGGATTGTCTTAAAATGCTTTAAACATATTTAGTAAGTGTGTGTGTTTAACATCTCCCAAAGTCTTCAGTGGATACTAATTTACGTCGTATTGGAGATCTGGCATTTACCAATAAATCATTAAACATTTTATTGGTTGCAGTGGTACGATTCATATTATTTATTCGATGTATTTCTTATTTACTCGTATATGCTAATGCTGATCTTTACTAATAAGCCAAAACTGATGGCTGGTCGGATAAAAAAAGTGACTTTCCTACATAAATAAAATTGTTTTCGAAAGCTACACAACCTTCACATCTCCCATCCTGCGGTGGAGACTTTCCTGATGAGTCCTTACTCCCACGGTATGATTATACTCCAGAAACAGTTGTGTTGTTATGTTTTTTTTTGTCTCTACTGATGTCTTTTGGATTGCCAGTCTTTCAGACAATCAGCGTTTCAGTTTGTATATATGTCATCTGCGTCTGCATATTCGGTACATTTGTTTGACGATTTGAGCATTTGACGGTCGGTCTGTTTCTTTGCTTGTTATTCCCTATATATGTCTTTCGGTTCGATTTTTTTTTTGTCTGTTTGCCTGTCTATCTGTCTAAATGTATATATACATCTTCGTCTCTGTTTGTCTGTCTGTCTGTCTATCTCTGTCACCCTTCACCACACACACAGAGGTGCGAGCGCTCAAAATATAATTGTGTGTACACAAATGAATATTCATAAATACATTAACACATAGGCGGTGGCTGAGTGGTTAGCGTGCTGGGTTCACATTCAATACGCCATTGACAACGTCGGTTCGAATCCCCACGCTATCACCTGGGATTTTACAGTCACCGCCGAGTGGCCTAAGATTACCCACATGCTGTCAGAAGACCACCCATCGACCCGGACTCTGCTCTAGAAGAAACCGTCCAGTGAATCAAGAATGAGTTCCCGGGGGCAGCTTCAGCCGAGCATAACTGGCGCCACTATAAAAAAAAATTGCCTGCGCAATGACGGGCTTGAACCGACCATCTGGCCCCTGAAGAAAGCCTACCGGCGTTATATGCAGGGATGTAAACACACACACACACACACACACACACACACACACACACACACACACACACACACACACACAGGTGATTCTTTATCTTACAAACAAAAACCTTCCGACAGGTCCTTCAGGTGGTCAAGGTGAGGCGGAGTCCTATGCGTGTTGTGTAACCTCATCATTAAGGGAAAGCTCCTCCTCTTGGCGGAGATAAACTTTACGATGATTCTATGTTTGTGAAGATTATGATTGGATATGACGAACGAGCTTGCATGGGTAAAACACAATAAAAGAAATGAGGGAGGCATTATCTCGGACGCGCAAGACGATAATAAATGTGAATAAAAGAAAAGAGCATACAGGAGGAAAAAGCTGCTGCGGCAAAATCACAAAAAGACCGAGGCCGGCCACCTGCACGGGGCCTGATGCGCCATACCACGGTGGTGCTTTTTGCGTTCTGTATCACGCTTGGAGCTGCTGGCAAAAGATGAGCCTTCTTACTGCAGTGTTTCGATGGTCAACGTAATAATAACAAGGAAACTAATCTATACAAACCAAATAAATGTTAGACGCTCCTCGCGTCTGACGTGTGCAGCAGAAGGCAACGTATTTAGGGCTGGTGGTGTATAGTAAGCAGTACAGGGACTTGCAAAGGAAAAGGTGATGATTTGATGGTGAGAATGATGTGTGTGTGTGTGTGTGTGTGTGTGTGTGTGTGTGTGTGTGTGTGTGTGCAGTGAAAGCATTAAAATGGGTTTTCTTTATGAAACATATCATCTAATAGGCGTTGAGAAAAGTAAACGCTCCACATTACTGTAAGGACTCATGACAATGATGCATCAAATTAAAAGTTTTCATCAATGTTTAGAAAGATAAAAGCATAATAATTATAAATAAGTTAGAGAAAAAAAATATTGCCTTGCCCCCCCAAAAAAAAGAGAGCAATGGTTCCCCCCCTATATGTCCCATCTCCGTTGATTATACTTTTTTATAAAGGAAAAGATAACCCGGCGCTTTCTCCTATCGGGGACAAGTATTGCGGCCAACCACTGCTCGTGACACGGGCTTGGGTGTAGCCGTCCGTCAGCCCTTGTGTCACAGCTAGCCTTTGTACTCCACTTCCTTTTCTAAACACACAGGTGTGGTGCAGGTACTACTGTACCACACAACGTTCCCCAAACGCCCATTAGACACGAAGCAGACAACAAGCCATTACGTCATCCTCGGGTTGGGCGTTCTGTATCGTCTCCGCCAGTTTTTCTCCCCCGCACAGATGCTGTCCATATACAGGGGCCTTGTCCGCCCTCGTATGGAGACACCTCTGCACTCAACATTGACCTCTCTTTTGGCCACTCTTTACTTTTGTCTGTTGTGGGAGCGGTGAGTAGCGGGCTTTTTTTTTCTACACTTTTTGTTGCCCTTGAGCCGTCTCCATTGTTGTTAGAAAAAGGGGGGGGAGGTTGTCGGGGGGGGGGGGGGGCGGGAAACTCAAATCATTTTAGTGAGTGGACATGTTGTGATTGTCTTTGCGTGTAACCTTTGTAGACGATGGATGATAACTCTTGATTTCCACGGGCGCGCTCTTCAGTTTTTACTTGGAGTTTTAAAAGGTTGGATAGCGTGCTGGTTGTTGTAGTACATGGCTGCTGGGTGATAGTCGGGTTGGGTGGTGCGTTGGCAGTTGTGGTGTGTGGAGAGCAGGATGCAGTGCTTGGCCCTCGACCGACACCCTGACGCCACCTCCATCCTCCCCACCTTGTCAGTTCCAAGGCCTACCTTTTCGTACAGGTGCGCGGGAGTGAGGTTACTACCCCAGCAATATTCATCACACGCTTATCTAATCTAACAACAACGCGGCAAACCGTCACACAACATTACAAGAAAGAGACTAAGGAAATGTGTACCCAATGTTATTTATCCAAGCGAGGAAAGAAAGCAGTGGACCTATCTAACAGTCAAGCAGTTTTACCATTAACATCTTTTGACTTACAAATTACACGTCACACTGCTGCCATTCGAGCGATCTTCAAACGAGCTGATGGCGGGAAATTAACGCTTGACAAAGGGGCACGTCTCGTTGTCTTTCACGTCATTAATATCTGCGGCGTTTAATTTTCTTTGCTTGCACGCGGAACATTCAAGACTTTTCAAAATTGTATAACATAACTACATTCGACGGACCAGTAGAAGGACGAAGGACCAGTAGAAGAACGAAGCAGACGTTGCAATTCTTGGTGCCGTTAATGAACTTCGAAAAACTACATCCTTTACCCACTACTTCTTCTTCCATGGTCTTTATTGATATTTTCTTTTCCTTAACAACCATTCAAACTGCGTCGCCAGTCACTAGGGGAGGAGAGGGGGGTCACGGGGGGTGAACGAGGGGGGGCAGCTGCAGAGTTAATAATTTATTACACAGCACGAGAGGTACAAATACAATAACCGATATTGGCACTCCTATGTTTCCCTTTTATGGGGCCGCATCCATTTTATTACCTTTCATCTGCCTCCAGCCATGATAGAAAACAGCAACGGCAGCATCAAGCCAAGGAAGGCGGCATGGGTTCATAATGACAAATGCATCCTACTTCTCAATGAGTAGTTTGACAGAGAAAAAATCACTATAAATCAGAAAATGGGTTACACCACTACCAGTTACGTCTCGAGGCCTTGATCCAGCCATCTGAGCCACCGTCATCTGTGTGGGAAGAGGTTCACCACAAACCTTGCGGCGTCGTAAATACTACCGGGGTGAAGGAACCCTGGTCCACATTCTGTATTATTTCTTCATATGCTCTGTTCTTCTCTTGTTCGTTTCTTCTGTGGGCTGCATCAAGGGTCAGGTCTCTGTGGCAATGGGCCATGGGATCAAAGATCCTTATGTCAAAATATGCCCTTTGTCCACGAGTCCAAAACCCTCTGGCGCTAACATCCACTCGTGCTTAGTTCGAAACATTAGCGGTGCGTCTGGCGAGGTGTTCGCCTTGCAGAGGGAGCAGCATAGGCTCCACAGTCACATCGTGGCAGACTTCTTTCAGCATCTGAGCTGTTACGTCTCTTACTTCATCATGTCTCATGCAGACGAAACCTCCTCTCTTGCATGTCATGGCATGATTTTGGTTGAAGGGTGAGCCACAGTTACACATGTTTGGGAGCCCATCCACGGGCCAGCCATACCTGAGGGCAAGGGCATCAGTGAATTCTTTTTTGTTTAAGTTGAAGCCTTTTGCCCTGATAGGAGGTGTGGTTAGCCAGTTTGAAGCGCCCACTTCCTGTGCAATATCTGTCCTCCTCCTTGTGTCTTCTGGGAGTTCTCTCATTAGGTCACTCAGAGTGTCTCTCTGTTTTCCTTCTCTGTTTATGGATATTTCATTCCTTAGTGACCTAATATCTTGAGGGTTGTCTTCCCCCCTTTCATTTTGATTGGTAATATACCCGGTCAAGGAGGCTGTGATTCGGATTGAGTTCCCGAATTCAGACTCAGCCAGATTTTGCGGGTTGGTGATGCCGAGCCCACCCATTCTTGGCAGCAACTCAGCAATCTTCTCTCCTGGTCACTGGGGCATCTCCCATTTGCTATCGCCGGTATGAAGGTGTTTCTGATAGCATCTTCCAGAGGTTTTAGTAACGAACAACATCAGGAACTATCCTCATGAGGTAGTTCCATTTATATGACACCGTACGTAAATGCTGCGTAGGCTGCCTGCGGTTCTGTTTTGGCGATCTCGCTCAGCCTCTGCAGTTCTGACCCCCAACGCTTTACAGCTGTTTTCACATATTCGGTTCTGTATTCAGCTGTTCCAATGACTGCCCCGAGGTGTCTTTCGCCAGTCACTGACAGTTTCACGTTACTGCCCTGGAATGCTGTTTTGGCCCGATTCGTATGCCTCTGGTTTTACAATCACCACAGAGTTCGTGGCGTTGGGACGGTACCCTATTTTAGGGCCGTGTTCATTGACGAGGTCCCACCATTTCCTGAGGTCTGCAGACTTTCCTACCCCGGTGAGGTCATCCGCATACGCCACCTGTTTGACGTTGGTGTTTTCATGGCGGATGATGTCCTGCAATTTCATCATTCCCAGGGCAAACATTGCCATGGCCACTGGGTCCCCCTGGGTGGTGCCCTCTGAGGATTGTATGGCCACCAGGTCTCCAAGTCGTTGGTCATTATGACTGCTAATGAACAGTCTGGCAGGTTCCTTGTATGTATTTTCAATATATTGGGCGACTATAGGGCACTTGATTTTGATGTTGTGCAGTGCTGTTTCCCTATTGATGTTGTTGAACGCATTTGCAGCGTCCACCATCAGCACCGCCTCGCATTCTGGGTCTTCGAACATTTTACTGAAGGAGTGAATGGCGGCTTCACACCAGCCTGCTGATCCGCACACACTTGGAGGTTTCCCACCGCCTTCCTCACGTCGTCCTTCACCACCTCCATGACAGCCTTGCCTATGATCCTCCTGAGCACCTCCCCCATCCCGATGGAGCGACAGCCTGGTTTTTTATCCAGCGGGATGAGCCGGCAGGCCATCAAAGGCTCGAGGTGTTGGCAATTCTCTGACGCCAATTTTCTTGCTAGGGCGGCTATTGCGTCGCGAAGATCCACAGCTGGATTACCAAAGATGTTCTTACTGAGGAGTGTTTCCACCTTGGCATCCAAGCCTGATGGTCCAGCCGCTCCCTGCGTGTGAAGGGCGTGCTTCCAGATCACGTCACCGCTGATATGGTCGAAGACAACTCGATGCGGCGGGGTGTAGTCCCCAAGGAACTTCATTTCTGGGTGTGCAGGTCTAGCATCTGGATGCTTGTCCTTAAGGATCTGGCGTGTCTCTTCCGTCATGGGAAGGACTCCCGCTGCCTCATCTTCTATTGACAGTGATCTAGTTGCCATGGCCACTTTGCCTTGTCTCATCTTGTCAGCAAAGTTTCTAGCCCTGTCGTTACTGTCCTTCTTGCGACTGTTACGTCTGCCTAGTCTCTCCTGCAGTGTTTTAGCCTCGTCAAGTAGCTTCCGGACGTCCCCTTTCCTCCACAGCTCCATTCTTCTTTGTACCGCCTTCACGTCCTCAGATTGTTTCGACTTTTTGTGAGTACGTTGGCATATGAGGTGCGGTAGTATGACCAGAATCTTTAAAGCGTAGGGGCGATTTGCGTGGGTTGGTGTACGCTCTAATGAGGTAGGTTTTCTCCTCTATCAAGGTTTTGGTGGCGTTACATCTCGGGGCCTCAAATACGTTATTGGGAGAAAACGTTACCACATGATTGTAAGCGTCTCGCACCCACTCCTCTGTCTCCTCAAGTGTCCACCTCTGCCAGAAGCGGAGCTCGCGCGAGGCATCCTCACCCTGGTCACCCTGCCCATGTCTCTCGCCACCTGCACCCCCCTCCACCTGATCATCTCCAGCGCCTTCATTGGCCTGTCCACCCAGCACCACTTCTGGTTGCTCACCATTTTCCACATCCTGCCGTTGAGGTTTGAGTTTCGACAATCTCCACCTCTCTTACAGCTCACACAGGGTTGGCCTCGTCTTACGCACGAGCACTGAACACAGTTTTGATTTCGAGACGAACAAACGCTACATTGAGGGGGGTCCATTTCGGTGCCATTATGATGGTGTATCTTAGTTGCTATTTATGGTGATGAATAGAGCAATAGTAGTAGACCCCACTTTGACTCTTGTCTCCCCATATACCTACACACAGACATACACTTACATATGCTTACTCTGCCTTTACGGTAATAATAGAATGATTGTTTATTTTCACTACCATTTCTCCTCGCCAACACTTAGATATATAGATGGGTTTATAATTAATACAATAGGCTGACACATTGTTTTCAAAGGGTGAAGAGAGATAAAGATTTACATAGATTTACATAGAAAATCAGACCACACAGACCCCATGGTCCAGACTAGGTGGTCTGTCCACCTAAGTGATTTTACATTAATCAGATGGCTCCAAAACCTTGCTTTTCTACTCAAGTTAATATTAAGTTCAAGGAAGTGACGGTCGAGTTTGTTTTTAAAGGAGTCAATCGTGTTACACTGGACCACTGATGGTGGGAGCTTATTCCATTCTCGCACTACAACGTTGGTGAAGAAAAATTTGGTGCAGTCTGAATTTACTTGTCTACATTTGAGTTTTGTGCCATTGTTCCTCGTTCGCAAAGTGTCATCGATCATAAACAATTTTGTTCTGTCTACATTCGTGAAACCATTAAGTATTTTAAAACATTCGATCAGTTTTCCTCAGGCGACGTTTCTCAAGAGAAAACATGTTAAGGGTGGAAAGCCTTTCTTCGTAGGATTTGTGGCGCATGGAAGGGATCATTTTGTTGCTCGACGCTGAACACCTTCTAGTTTAGTAATGTCCTTTGCAAGGTGGGGAGACCAAAGCTGTACCGCATATTCCAAGTGGGGTCTGACTAAACTATTGTAGAGCGGAAGTATTACATCTTTATTCCTGAATAAAAAGTTTCTTTTAATGAAGCCCAACATTCTGTTCGCTTTATTTGCTGCATCGATGCATTGATGTGAGAATTTGAGGTCTGACGCGATTCTAATCCCCAGGGCCTTAACGCATTGAACACTTGTGAGTTTAACGCCGCGTATTTCGTAATCGAACTTCTTATTTTTTGTTCCAACTTGAAGGACCTGGGACTTGTCTACGTTAAAGGGCATCTCCAATTTATCCGACCAAGCTGAAATTTTGTGCAAATCCTCTTGGAGGCTTTGCCTGTCTTCGTCAGTGAGAACCGAGCTACCAATCTTTGTGTCGTCTGAGAGAGAGAGAGAGAGAGAGAGAGAGAGAGACTGTAGATACATACATATGCACACGCAATACGGAATGTGTTGGGGGGGGTGTAGAGTGGGGGAGTAGATATAATATCAACTGATTAAATAATTACATAAGCATTATACCTGTTAAAATGGTCTTTTTCTCTCTCTCTCTCTCTCTCTCTCTCTCTCTCTCTCTCTCTCTCTCTCTCTCTCTCTCTCTCTCTCTCTCTCTCTCTCTCTCTCTCTCTCTCTCTCTCTCTCATTTATCTGTATCTCACTTTCTCTGGCTCCATGTTTATATACGTAAAACTGATGTGCACTCCAGCATCTCGTTTTTCATGTAAACCTGTTTTTGTATGTGTACATTAACATAAGAACATAAGAACATAGGGAAACTGCAAGAGGCCGGGTGGCCTACACAGGGCAGCTCCAGAATCCCCCCCACTACTCACGGTGGGTGAGGTGTAGTTACAGGGGTTACAGGTAGAGACCTGATCCTCGTTATACCGGCGGTACTAGGCACGCATCCAGTAACCCGTCACCTTACTGCCATCTGTCGTCCTCGTCCATGTAGCTATCCAGTCTACTCTTAAAACAAGCTATTGTCCCTGCACTAACTATGTGATTGCTGAGTCTATTCCATTCCCCCACCACCCTATTACTAAACCAATGCTTGCCTATATCTCTCCTAAATCTATACTTTTCTAATTTAAATCCATTACTGCGAGTTCTATCCTGCTGGCTAATTCTCAGTACTTTACTTTTATCGCCTTTGTTGTAACCCTTGCCCCATTTGAATACTTATATCAGATCTCCCCGCACTCTTCGTCTCTCTTGTGAATATAAGTTTAGATGTTTCAGCCTATTTTGATATGGGAGGTTCCTCAGCCCCTGAATCATCTTGGTCATCCTCCTCTGAACTGATTCTAGCAAGTTAATGTCCATTCTGTAGTGTGGGCACCAAAACAGGACAGCATAATCTAAGTGTGGCCTAACTAACGCTAAATAGAGTCTGAGGATGACCTCTGCACTCTTGTTTGTTACCGTCCTGTTAGTAAACCCTAATACCCTGTTAGCCCTATTCCTCGCACTAATACATTGCTTCCTTAGTTTTAGGTCAGAGTTCACTAACACTCCCAAATCCCTTTCACTATCAGACCTGCCTAGCGCTGTGGAGTCTAAACTATACCCGTGTAATGGGCTGCGTGTTCCTACATTAGAGTAATATTTAGTAGTCACCCACCCACACCCACACACGCCCACCCACACCCACCCACCTACACCCATAGCCCACCCACACCCATAACCCACACCCACCCACCCACCCACCACCCACCCACACCTACACCCACACCCACACCAACACCCACACCCACACCCACACCCACACCCATAACCCAAACCCACCAACCCACACCCACACCCACCCACACCCACCCACCCACACCCACCCCCACACCCATAACCCACACCCACCCACCCACACCCACACCATAACCCACACCCACCCACCCACACCCACACACCACCACCCACACCCACACACACACCCCACCCCCACCCACACCCCTGCCCCACCCACCCACCCACACCCACACCACAAACACCCACCCAACCCACCCACCCACACCCACACACCCACACACACCCACACCACACACACCCAAAACCCCCCACACACACCCACACCCCCACACCCCCACCCCCCCCCACCCACACCCACACACCCACCCACCACCACACACCACACCCCACCCCACACCCACCCACACACACCCACACCCACCACACCCACCACCCCCACCCCACACACACCCCACACACCCACCCACCCACACACCCACCCCCACACCCCCACACACCCCACACACCCCCCCCCACCCACCCCCACCCATAGCTCCACCCACACCTGCCACACCACCCCCCACACCCACCCACCCACACCCATAACCACACCCACCCACACCCACCACCCACACCCACCCAGCCACACCACCACACCCCAAACCCACACCCCACCCCAACCACACCCTGCCCACACCCACCCACACCACACCCACCTGCCCCACCCCACACACCCACACCCACACCCACCCACCACCCACCACACCCACACCCACCCCACACCCAAACCACCACACCCACCCAACCACACACCCATACCCACCCACACCCACCCACCCACACCCACCACACCCATAACCCACACCCACCCACACACACCCACCCACCCCCACACACATATATATACATATATATATATATATATATATATATATATATATATATATATATATATATATATATATATATATATATATATATATATATATATATATATATATATATATATATATATATATATATATATATATATATATATATATATATATATATATATATATATATATACATACATACATACATACGTACATATATACATATAGAGAGAGAGAGAGAGAGAGAATGAATGAATGCGGTGCTACGCTCCCCGAGGCCACGCCTGTTTGCTTTGCTGCATGGTGACGGAAGTGTGTTCACACTATCCAACACTGACAGGCTCCGGGCCGGGCCGTACTGGCGCGGACCTGCAAAATATTCTCGCCGACAATCCCGACCGGCAAGTGGTTGTGACGGTCCGCGCCGGAGACGTGCAGGTCCGTAGCAGTGTGAACACAACACTGGGTTTCCATTGAAGAATATTTTGTCGTCCGGAACGGTGCGGTACGGACCGGTCATTTTACGTTTGGTGTGAATCAGCCTTTGCCGACCCGAGATGACCCACAAACGACTTCAGCCAATTCTTTTTTCTTGTTTTTGTCTTCTTTTCCTTCTCTTTTCCATCTTGTTTTTTTTTTCTTTATTATTTCACTTTACTCCTTCCTTTAAACAACTTCTCTTATCTAAACTTTCATCAATCCATTTACTTTTTTTTTACTTTTTCTCTTTTTTTCAACTTTTTCTTCATCGTTTAACTTTCTCTTTTCATCCATTTTCTTCACTTTACTGTTTCAGCAACTTCACTTTTCTTCTGTCAATCAACTTATCTAACGTTTTCTCAAACCATTTATTTTTTGTCATCATTTTTTTTTTTTTTATCTTTTTTTCATAATTTCTCTACTATGAATTTTTCCTTCTTTTTCCTACCTGACTGTGCTCATCCTGAACAGCCTCGCTTCTCTTCCTTCGGATACTTCATCAAATGTTTCCTCATCGCATTACTTTTTTCCCCTGCTCTTTGTTTTTTTTCCTTTTTATTTATTTAACCAGTTTTTCCACAACGAGACAATTCGTTCATTAACTTTTTTCTCCTAACTGTTCTTCCTATTTTTATTCCCTCCGTTCGCTCAACTACATTAAATTAACGTTTTTGATGGTTAAACCTCCTAACTTTTCCCCTGAGCTCTTTTCATTAGATTTTCTACCATATCATTTTGTCGTGTATTTTTAAATCCATGTCGTCATTACAAATTAACCTTCCCGCGCCTTCCTTACCATAATCATTTTAATTTAATCCTTCGTGTTGAGCATCATAAAGTACGGATTAAAGATATGGGGAAATAGTGCAGGATCAGGATGCCATATCCAGCAGGTGCAAAAAACACTAAATTTTGCAGCCAAAGTTGCGCTTGGTGGCAATAAATTTGACCATGCAACACCATATATAGGGGAGCTAAGGTGGCTGAAGATATGTGATATGTACAAGCACGAGTCGGGAATCACTGTGAATAATGTAATGAGTAAAAGATTGCCGGGTTGGTTGTTCTCGCTCCCTAAGGTGAGTGAGACTCACGATGTCAACACAAGACATCAACACCAACTACTTGCTCCCAAAACTAGAACTTGTATAGGAGACAGGTATCTACTGGTAGCTGGACCTAAACAGCCTACCTGATCACGTGAAGGACGCCAAATATATTTATTTTTATTTTTTAACGAACAGACTTTCTCCAAGTCGTGACTACACTCATGTATATGATATTTTTTTTTTATTATACGTTTTATGACACCATTCTTGTATATGGCTATTATATTATCTTACGACAACGTGTACGCACATTGCTATTTTATTAGTATTATATCATTGTATTCTTGTTTACGGAAAACCTTATGTCTTATCTTTTCAAGATCTAGGTCTTATATTGCATCGTTTACTATTATCTTATTTCCTATTTTATCTGTATATCTTAACTTGATATTATAAGGTCCTAGTATAGAAACCCCTGTATGTTTTTTTCGCTCTGTACTAGGACGTTTTCGTCACAATGTATGCCAGTAATAACCAGGGCCGTAGCAAGAAGTAGTGAGCCCCCCCAAAAAAAGAAAAACTTCCTTAGGGTCCCATACAGACAACCGAGTTTTACATTTTTTCAGTAATAGTAAGGAGTACAGCTATTAAAAACAACGAATGATGATGTTATATATTTAAGTGGTGCTGAGCCGGGCACAACATGGGGACACGACTGATAAGCAGGCCTATCAGAGTACAAAAATAATGTTTCTCTTAACAAAGTATGATAATTTAAATGCAAAACGATCATTAAAAGGCTTTTTTCGAGCTTTGTGGTCTGCAAACTTATTAACCAAAGCATCAAAATCACGAGATCTAGCAACATCATGTTCAATGAAGATGATTCCTAGAGCAGAGTGCCTCTCATCTGTCATTGTTGACCGCAAAAAAAAATTTTTTATTATTTTCATTCACTAAAGCTTCTCTCTGCACTTGCAACAGTAACTGGAGTTGTTAACATAGCTCTCAACACAATTCCAGTGTTTGGGTATATTTCCCGAAGATTATTACTACAAATATATGTTAAGAAATCTTTAGCAGTAGCAAGCGTTTTTTCTCTACTGACAACAGCAATGAAATGTCTCAACTCCATTTCAAGTTCTGGTGCATCAATGTCTCCCATTATTTCCTCATAGTTCTTGTATCGAGTGTGAAGCTTGTTTTCGTCAATACACTGCTTGAATTGCTTTGTATTGTACAAAAAGCCAAACAGGTTATATCACTCCATAAGCTGACTAACTCCCGAGGTGACGGATGATATAACCTGATCTACTACAACAAAGAAGAACTGACATTTTTTTTTTTTTACCCTCAGATAAGATACTTTCATTGCGACACATAGTCAAACATGCTTTTTTTTCTTCGTGTACGCGTCTGCGGAAATACTTTTGCTATATCCACCTGCTCAGCTATTTCCGATGCATTAAGAACAGCTGTATTATACCCTGTATTGCGATACTGTTCAAAGAATGCCATAGTAGTAGTCACCCCTGCCTGCAACACACCAATTGTTATGTCTGATGACTGAATAAGCTTGCTGGTCTTATTGATATGAAATAAAATGTCATACCATATGCAAACTGCTGATAGAAATGGCCATTAGCTCAATATGTCCATGAGTGCACCTGCTCCTGTGGTCACGCCATCTTTTTTCTCGAGAGCATATTCTCTCAGCACTGATAAGGCATTGTTAATTTCCTTCATATGATATCGGAGTGGTTTAACAGCTTCAATTCGTGACTCCCACCTGTTATCTTATGGACCTTTAACTGTAATAGGCAAACATTCTTCAAGAATAGCCCATCGAGATAAAGATGAGCTAAATATCACAAACATTCTGTTGCAAAGGTAACGATCCCCCTCTCGGCCTCCACGGTGGGGGCGAAATGACTCCATAGTGTTGGCGAAATGACTCCATG